>NC_061511.1:209896467-209907224 GCF_022539505.1 Lolium rigidum | reverse complement strand
TGGGGCATCTTCAGCGGCGCGACGTAAATGGTCGCTGAGCGACCGATTTCGTCCGCCATGACCGGAAATGCGTCTGGGCCCTGCTCCAGCGGGGCGACGCAAAATGACCGGCCCGTCCGCGGAGACGCAAACCTGGCCCAAATATGCGCCAGGTTTGCGTCTCCACGGACGCTTGGCGGACGCGGCGAGCGTCCTCCATTTCTTACCCGGTCCCGCAAGTTAGCGAGAGCAAAATCGACCGCTTCGACCTGATTTCTTTTTTCACCCTCGTTGGTGCCCTAGTGCGACGGCCCCGCCCCAATCCCCGCCGTCCGCCGCAGCGCCGCAGTACTCGCCGCCGGCACCGTTGTCGTCGCGCGGGAGAGCAGGATCGTACTCGGGGTTGGGGCTCCGGCGCGAACCTGCTCGCTGTTTTCGGGCCCCTTCCGCGCCGCCCACGACCTGTTCGACCTATTGCGCCGGTAGTTTTCTTCTCGTTTTTTCGGCGCGATTTGTGCGCGGCCATTGATCAAGAGTTCGTATCGACGCAGATGGACGCGTGGCATATGGTGGAGAAGTTCCGCGCGGAGATCGTTGACTCCTCTTCGGACGACGAGTCCGATCATTCGTCGCACACATTGGCAACTACTGCGGCCTCCATGATCCACGAGTTCACCTCAAACCCGGGGCCGCAGCACCGGGGCTCTGTGAAGGGGCGCTCGAAAAACCTGCCGCGCAATAGAGTGGCAGGACAGGCCCGCCTCCACAAGGACTACTTCCACCTCACCAATCCGATCTATCCGGAAAAATTGTTCCGGCGCCGATACAGGATGTCAAGGGACCTGTTCTTGGTCATTCTACGGGCGTCGGGAACTACGACCCCTACTTCCAATGCGGGCCCGATGCAACAGGTGCGCTAGGCTTCACCTCCTACCAAAAATGCTCGCGGCTATTCACATGCTCTCATATGGAATGGCTGTCGATATATTCGATGAGTATCTTCGAATGGGTGAGAGCACTGCCTTGAGTCCATGTACGGTGTTTTGCCGAGCCGTGATTGCCGTGTTCGGACAGTATTACTCGTAGGGGAGCCAAGCTGTTGAGGATACAAGACGCCTCCTATCTATCAACGAGTCTAGAGGCTTCTCGGGAATGATTGGCAGCATAGATTGCATGCACTGGGAGTGGAAAACTGTCCATTTGGATGGCGGGGTCGAGTACGGCGGGCATGAGGAGGGACGGACTTGTCATTCTTCAAGTTGTCATATCTCAAGATTTATGGATTTGGCATTCATTCTTTGGCATGGCCGGTTCCAACAATGATATCAATGTGTTGCACCGATCACCGGTTTTCGAAAGGCTCATGCAAGGCAAAGCTCCCGGGTGAGCTATGAGATCAATGGAAATGCATATGACAAGCCATATTATCTTGCTGATGGCATCTACCCTGACTGGGCCACATTGGTGAAGACTGTTCGTAATCCAAACTCCGAGAAGACGAAGAGGTTTGCCAAGATGCAAGAGGCTTGCAGGAAAGATGTGGAGCGTGGATTTGGTGTGTTCCAAGCTCGGTGGGCAATTGTCCGTCACCCGGCAAGAACATGGTCGCTGAAGACCATGCATGAGGTGATGACATCTTTGCGTGATCATGCACAACATGATCGTTGAGAACGAGCGTCCTGATGGCCGCAATGAGCACCAATGGAAATTCCAAGGTGAGTTAGTTGCGCCAATTCCTGGAGCTTCTACTTGGGCCGACTATCTACATATGAATGTAGAAGTCACAAACGATACCGTCTCCAAACAGCTGCAGACGGATCTGATTGAGCATCAATGGACCATGGCTGGCCATGAAGATCATGCCTAGAGGACTAGTATCTTATTTTGATGTAGACTTTTCTAAATTTAAATGTAATAACTATGACTTCGTTGAAATCCTATTTGTTGTTTCAAAACTTCATATTTGATGCAAACGCAGAAATGCGTCGCGCCGCTGGAGCCACTCCAGGGTGCAAACGGACGCGCGGACAAAAACGGTCTGTCTCGCGTCCACCGCGCGACGCAAACGGACATTTCGGACGTCGGAAATGCGTCGCGCCGTTGAAGATGCCCTTAATCACTTTTTGGTCTCTCGCTCCTTGAAAGATCATTGAGGAGGGCCCAAGAAAGAACCTTGCCCCATTGCACGCTATTTCAGCCACTGTCGCGACATCTCTATTGTTCGAGAGTGTCGCGTCAACATTAAACTTAGCTACCTAGCCGGTGGCAGAAACCAACGGGGTACTCCGCCACGTATGTTAGATGCTCTAATGTGATTTTTGTTCCTCATTTGATTTACTGGCTGTAGCTACCTATGTCTATATCTTAAACAAAAAAAGTTATGTACATCTGCAACGATGTTTTTTACGTCCCTTCTTATAAAACTACTTAGTGGTAATTTGTTGACACACCTTTCCGCCCATAATTTCTAGACCGTATGTTACGAGGCAGCTATCATGTGTTTTTCTATTCTTCTTTTTCTCATTTGATTTACCGGTTGTAGCTACCTATGTCTACATTAAAAATTGTTATGTACATCTATAACGGTGTTTTTTACCTCACGTCTTTTAAAACTACTTGGCGGTAATTTGTTGACACACATTTATGCTCATAATTTGTAGACCACATATTTTTAGCTATTTTTTAAAAAAATTAGTTGATCGTAATCTTCCGGTACAACTTTCCCGCCATAATCTTTGATGCAACTCTATTCGATACACATTTCGGGCCGTAGCTTCCTGACCGTAGTTAACCTACTTCTACGGTGATATTTTTTCAGCTCTTTTAATTACTCGATGGTCATTTCCGACAAAACTTTCTAGGTGTAAATTTCAAGCGGTAGTTACCCTACGACAATTCTTCGAGATTACGTAATTTTATGGTCGTAATTTATCGTTATTTATCAACCATAAAATTTTCCTTAGACAGTAATTCTCTGACACAACTTTCCAACTATAATTTTTCTAGGTGGTTTCCATACTCTCACTCTTCAATGATGGATAGTTTTTTGTCAACATGTAAATTTCTCATCTTACTACACGCATTAGAAAATACACATCAACCATAATATATCGTGCAACCATTGTATGCATATATACTACGTACCGGTGTGAATATATATTGCTCATAGCGCTTCACCACACAGGCACTGGAGAGCCATCATTTTCTACCAATTAGCGGCAGCCCTATCACCTTTTGCTGAAAAATAATATATGTTTTTTTGCATTTCTCTCTTTTTATTCTCTGACGGTAACTTCTAGAGGTAACTTTCCGCATATAACTTTGTATCGGTAGTTACCCCACGATACCTTCTCGATGATGAGAAATTCTCCAATAATACTTCTTCAACCATTTTTTTCGTTTCTCTCATTTTGCTCTTCGATAGTAACTTTTCGAGGTAACTTCATGGCTGGCTGTAATGTCCCACCAGTAGTTACCCCAAGGTACCTCCTCTATAATGAGTAATTCTCTAACAACATTTTTTTCCTTTTTTCTGTTCTTTGATACATTTTCTCATTGTAGTGTCACCATGGTAACTTCGAAGATGTTTTGTCGTTGACCTCAACAATGATTATTTGATATTAATCCTTCATCAGTGTGTCAGTGGTTATTCGACGCGAATCATTAGTCCCAAATAGTAATTTCCCTGCAATAATTATTTAACACTAGTTTTTCGATGATACGTAATTCTTCAGTGGTGGTATTTTCTTACCAGTAATTTTCAAAGGTGCACATGGACTTCATCGGTAGGGCAACAATCTTTACCAATAATTTGCCGATGGTAACTCTCCATCTGTAGTTGCCTTCTTCTATAGTACCTTCATGGTTCTACTATGGTAACTGCCAGAAATAAAATACTCCACTATTTGTCGCCTCTTGATACGTCTCCAACGTATCGATAATTTCTTGTGTTCCATGCCACATTATTGATGTTATCTACATGTTTTATGCACACTTTATGTCATATTCGTGCATTTTCTGGAACTAACCTATTAACAAGATGCCGAAGTGCCGGTTCTCGTTTTACTGCTGTTTTTGGTTTCGAAATCCTAGTAACGAAATATTCTCGGAATCGGACGAAATCAACGCCAAAGATCTTAGATTCCCGGAAGCATCCGGAACACACGAGAGGGACCGGAGGGGGCACGGAGCCCACCACACCATGCCCTGGCGCGGCCTAGGGGGGGCCCGCGCCCCCCTAGGGTTTGGCCAGCCCTTCGACCCCCTGGCGCCGCCTCTTCGCCTATAAGAAGCCCTTTGGTTTCAGAAATCCTAGTAACGAAATATTCTCGGAATCGGACGAAATCAACGCCAAAGATCTTAGAATCCCCGGAAGCATCCAGAACACACGAGAGGGACCAGAGGGGGCGCGGAGCCCACCACACCATGCCACGGCGCGGCCTAGGGGGGCCGCGCCCCCTAGGGTTTGGCCAGCCCTTCGACCCCCAGGCGCCGCCTCTTCGCCTATAAGAAGCCCCTGGATCGAGAAAACCCGATACCAATTGACGAAACCCACGTAAACCTGCCGGAGCCGCCGCCATCGCGAAGCCAAGATCCGGGGGACGGGATCTCCGTTCCGGCACCTCGGCCGGAGCGGGGAAGTGCCCCCGGAAGGCTTCTCCATCGACACCGCTGCCATCTCCACCGCCATCTTCATCACCGCCTGCTGCTCCCATGAGGAGGGAGTAGTTCTCCATCGAGGCTCGGGGTCTGTACCGGTAGCTATGTGGTTCATCTCTCTTCCATGTACTTCAATACAATGATCTCATTGAGATTCATATGAGTTTGTATCACAATTTATCTATGTGCTACTCTAGTGATGTGTTATTAAAGTAGTTTTATTCCTCCTGCATGTGTGCAAAAGTGACAGTGCGTGCACCATGTTAGTACTTGGTTTATGCTATGATCATGATCTCTTGGAGATTGCGAAGTTAACTATTGCTATGATAATATTGATGTGATCTATTCCTCCTACATATGCATGAAGGTGACAGTGTGCATGCTATGCTAGTACTTGGTTTAGTCCGTTGATCTATCTTACACTAAAGGTTACTAAAACATGAGCATTATTGTGGAGCTTGTTAACTCCGGCATTGAGGGTTCGTGTAATCCTACGCAATGTGTTCATCATCCAACAAAAGTGTAGAGTATGCATTTATCTATTCTGTTATGTGATCAATGTTGAGAGTGTCCACTAGTGAAAGTGTAATCCCTAGGCCTTGTTCCTAAATACTGCTCGAGTTACTACTGCTTGTTTCTTGTTTTATCGTGTTACTACTCGCTGCAATACTACCACCATCAACTACACGCCGGCAAGCTATTTTACGGCACCGTTGCTACTTGCTCATATATATTCATACCACCCGTATTTCACTATCTCTTCGCCGAACTAGTGCACCTATTTGGTGTGTTGGGGACACAAGAGACTTCTTGCTTTGTGGTTGCGGTGGTTGCATGAGAGGGATATCTTTGACCTCTTCCTCCTCGAGTTCGATAAACCTTGGGTATCCACTTAAGGGAAACTTGTCGCTGTTCTACAAACCTCTGCACTTGGAGGCCCAACACTGTCTACGGGAAAGGAGGGGGAACGTAGACATCAAGCACTTTTACGGCGCCGTTGCCGGGGAGGAAAGGTAAAGGCTCTCATACTACGGTCTCGGGTAAAGTATTTTTCTCGGCGCCGTCGTGTGTGTGCTCGAAGCTATTTCCTTTAGATCCTGCAATTGCATCTTTTTGTTTCTTGTTTACACTAGTTTGGCATAATGGACAACAATGAGCTTCTTGTTCTATTTCCCGATTTAAAACATGGATTGTTTGATGCGAAAATTAAAAAACCTATGAAATCTTATTTGCATGCTCGGTAGTAATATTAGTATGAACGCTTTGAACACCATTGTTGATAATGATATAGAAAGTTCTAAGCTTGGGAAAGTCTGGTTTGCATGATATTTTTAGTCCCCCAAGCATTGAGGAGAAAATTTTCTTTGATGATACTTTGCCTCCTATTTCGATGATTATAATGATAGTGGTCCTTTGATGCCACTTACTGCTGAGAGTAAATTTTGTTGTGATTATACTATGCCTCCTACACTTGATGAGAATAATAATGATAGCTACTTTGTTGAATTTGCTCCCACTACAACTAATAAAATTGATTATGCTTATGTGGAGAGTAATAATTTTATGCATGAGACTCATGATAAGAATGTTTCATTTGATAGTTATATTGTTGAGTTTGCTCATGTTGCTACTGAAAGTTATTATGAGAGAGGAAAATATGGTTGTAGAAATTTTCATGTTACTAAAACACCTCTCTATGAGCTGAAATTTTTGATGCTACACTTGTTTTATCTTCCTATGCTTGTTACTTTGCTCTTCATGAACTTGTTTATTTACAAGATTCCTATGCATAGGAAGCATGTTAGACTTAAATGTGTTTTGAATTTGCCTCTTGGTGCTCTCTTTTGCTTCAAATACTATTTCTTGCGAGTGCATCATTAAAATTGCTGAGCCCATCTTAATGGCTAAAAAGAAAGAACTTCTTGGGAGATAACCCATGTGTTATTTTGCTACAGTACTTTATTTTATATTTGTGTCTTGGAAGTTGTTTACTACTGTAGCAACCTCTCCTTATCTTAGTTTTGTGTTTTGTTGTGCCAAGTTAAGCCGTTGATAGAAAAGTAAGTACTAGATTTGGATTACTGCGCAGTTCCAGATTTCTTTGCTGTCACGAATCTGAGCCCACTGCCCTGCAGGAAGCTCAGAAAATTATGCCAATTTACGTGCATGATCCTCAGATATGTACGCAACTTTCATTCAATTTGAGCATTTTCGTTTGAGCAAGTCTGGTGGCCTAATAAAATCCATCTTTACGGACTGTTCTGTTTTGACAGATTCTGCCTTTTATTTCGCATTGCCTCTTTTGCTATGTTGGATGAATTTCTTTGATCCACTAATATCCAAGTAGCTTTTATGCAATGTCCAGAAGTGTTAAGAATGATTGTGTCACCTCTGAACATGTTAATTTTTATTGTCCACTAACCGTCTAACGCGTTGTTTCGAGTTTGGTGTGGAGGAAGTTTTCAAGGGTCAAGAGAGAGGATGATATACCATGATCAAGGAGAGTGAAAGCTCTAAGCTTGGGGATGCACCGTGGTTCACCCCTGCATATATCAAGAAGACTCAAGCTGTCTAAGCTTGGGGATGCCCAAGGCATCCCCTTCTTCATCGACAACATTATCAGGTTCCTCCCCTGAAACTATATTTTTATTCCATCACATCTTATGTGCTTTACTTGGAGCGTCTGTGTGCTTTTATTTTTGTTTTTGTTTGAATAAATTGGATTACATCATGCTTGTGTGGGAGAGAGACACGCTCCGCTGGTTCATATGAACACATGTGTTCTTAGCTCATAATATTCATGGCGAAGTTTCCTCTTCGTTAAATTGTTATATGGTTGGAATTGGAAAATGATACATGTAGTAATTGCTATAATGTCTTGGGTAATGTGATACTTGGCAATTGTTGTGCTCATGTTTAAGCTCTTGCATCATATGCTTTGCACCCATTAATGAAGAAATACATAGAGCATGCTAAAATTTGGTTTGCATATTTGGTTTCTCTAAGGTCTAGATAATTTCTAGTATTGAGTTTGAACAACAAGGAAGACGGTGTAGAGTCTTATAATGTTTTCAATATGTCTTTTATGTGAGTTTTGCTGCACTCGGTTCATCCTTGTGTTTGTTTCAAATAACCTTGCTAGCCTAAACCTTGTATCGAGAGGGAATACTTCTCATGCATCCCAAATACTTGAGCCAACCACTATGCCATTTGTGTCCACCATACCTACCTACTACATGGTATTTATCCGCCATTCCAAAGTAAATTGCTTGAGTGCTACCTTTAAAATTCCATCATTCACCTTTGCAATATATAGCTCATGGGACAAATAGCTTAAAAACTATTGTAGTATTGAATATGTACTTATGCACTTTATCTCTTATTAAGTTGCTTGTTGAGCGATAACCATGTTTACGGGGACGCCATCAACTATTCTTTGTTGGATATCATGTGAGTTGTTATGCATGTCCGTCTTGTCTAGAAGCAAGAGAGATCTACCACCTTCATGGTTGGAGCATGCATGTTGTTAGAGAAGAACTTTGGGCCGCTAACTAAAGCCATGATTCATGGTGGAAGTTTCAGTTTGGACATATATCCTCAATCTCATATGAGAATAATAATTGTTGCCACATGCTTATGCATTAAAGAGGAGTCCATTATCTCGTTGTCCATGTTGTCCCGGTATGGATGTCTAAGTTGAGAATAATCAAAAGCGAGAAATCCAAAATGCGAGCTTTCTCCTTAGACCTTTGTACAGACGGCATGGAGGTACCCCATTGTGACACTTGGTCAAAACATGTGCATTGCAAAGATCCGGTAGTCCAAGTTAATTAGGGCAAGGTGCGGGCACTATTAGTATACTATGCATGAGACTTGCAACTTGTAAGATATAACTTTCATAACTCATATGCTTTATTACTACCGTTGACAAAATTGTTTCATGTTTTCAAAATAAAAGCTCTAGCACAAATATAGCAATCGATGCTTTCCTCTTTGAAGGACCATTCTCTTTACTTTTATGTTGAGTCGGTTCACCTATTTCTCTCCACCTCAAGAAGCAAACACTTGTGTGAACTGGCATTGATTCCTACATACTTGCATATTGTACTTGTTATATTACTCTATGTTGACTATTATCCATGAGATATACATGTTACAAGTTGAAAGCAACCGCTGAAACTTAATCTTCTTTTGTGTTGCTTCAATACCTTTACTTTGAATTATTGCTTTATGAGTTAACTCTTATGCAAGACTTATTGATGCTTGTCTTGAAGTGCTATTCATGAAAAGTCTTTGCTTTATGATTCACTTGTTTACTCATGTCATACACATTGTTTTGATCGCTGCATTCACTACATATGCTTTACAAATAGTATGATCAAGTTTATGATGGCATGTCACTCCAGTAAATTATCTTTGTTATCGTTTTACCTGCTCGGGACGAGCGTAACTAAGCTTGGGGATGCCGATACGTCTCCAACGTATCGATAATTTCTTGTGTTCCATGCCACATTATTGATGTTATCTACATGTTTTATGCACACTTTATGTCATATTCGTGCATTTTCTCGGAACTAACCTATTAACAAGATGCCTGAAGTGCCAGCTCTCGTTTACTGCTCGTTTTTGGTTTCGAAATCCTAGTAACGAAATATTCTCGGAATCGGACGAAATCAACGCCAAAGATCTTAGAATCCCCGGAAGCATCCGGAACACACGAGAGGGACCGGAGGGGGGCACGAGCCCACCACACCATGCCCTGGCGCGGCCTAGGGGGCCCGCGCCCCCTAGGGTTTGGCCGGCCCTTCGACCCCCGGCGCCGCCTCTTCGCCTATAAGAAGCCCCTGGATCGAAAACCCGATACCAATTGACGAAACCCACGTAAACCTGCCGGAGCCGCCGCCATCGCGAAGCCAAGATCGCGGGGACAGGATCTCTGTTCGGCACCTCGCCGGAGCGGGGAAGTGCCCCGGAAGGCTTCTCCATCGACACCGCTGCCATCTCCACCGCCATCTTCATCACCGCTCGTCGCTCCCATGAGGAGGAGTAGTTCTCCATCGAGGCTCGGGGGCATGTACCGGTAGCTATGTGGTTCATCTCTCTTCCATGTACTTCAATACAATGATCTCATTGAGATTCATATGAGTTTGTATCACAATTTATCTATGTGCTACTCTAGTGATGTGTTATTAAAGTAGTTTTATTCCTCCCGCATGTGTGCAAAAGTGACGATGCGTGCACCATGTTAGTACTTGGTTTATGCTATGATCATGATCTCTTGGAGATTGCGAAGTTAACTATTGCTATGATAATATTGATGTGATCTATTCCTCCTACATATGCATGAAGGTGACAAGTAGTGCATGCTATGCTAGTACTTGGTTTAGTCTCGTTGATCTATCTTACACTAAAGGTTACTAAAACATGAGCATTATTGTGGAGCTTGTTAACTCCGGCATTGAGGGTTCGTGTAATCCTACGCAATGTGTTCATCATCCAACAAAAGTGTAGAGTATGCATTTATCTATTCTGTTATGTGATCAATGTTGAGAGTGTCCACTAGTGAAAGTGTAATCCCTAGGCCTTGTTCCTAAATACCGCTGAGTTACTACGCTTGTTTACCTGTTTTATCGTGTTACTACTGTCGCAATACTACCACCATCAACTACACGCCAGACAAGCTATTTTCCTGGCACCGTTGCTACTGCTCATATATATTCATACCACCTGTATTTCACTATCTCTTCGCCGAACTAGTGCACCTATTTGGTGTGTTGGGGACACAAGAGACTTCTTGCTTTGTGGTTGCAGTGGTTGCATGAGAGGGATATCTTTGACCTCTCTTCCTCCCCGAGTTCGATAAACCTTGGGTATCCACTTAAGGGAAACTTGCTGCTGTTCTACAAACCTCTGCACTTGGAGGCCCAACACTGTCTACAGGAAAGGAGGGGGAACGTAGACATCACCTCTTCTATTCGAAAATGATAGTAATACCTTTTGTTAATCGCCTCACGATCGCCTTACTCTCCATGTGTAGTTGCCTCTTCTATAGTGCCTTCATGGTTCTATGGTAACTGCGAGAAACAAAATACTCCAATATATGTCGCCTATTCTATTCG
>NC_061511.1:209819189-209896367 GCF_022539505.1 Lolium rigidum | reverse complement strand
CGGCACACACGTCCGATGCTGATGCAAGGGCGTGCCACCTGACCTATACCCGGTCAGGAAGGTGTTGGATGATGCCTCGCTTAGTTTCCTGCATGGCATACACGTAAACGTTAAATACGAGCCTCGATCGGCTCTCAGGTTGTCTTGTGAATCGGCTCAAAGAGCCGATCCACCCATGATACATACGAGGTGTACGATCGGATGGTGGTCCTGCTTGATCAAGATAAAGCTAAAACGACCTACTACGATTTGGGGTTTTCACCGCATAATCGGAACATCCTACTCGTGATCGAGCTCCGGCGGCCACGCACGGTGATCGTAAACCGACCCTAGACAAGGCCTAAAAACCAACACGAAGTTGATCCTCGGAACATCCTGTCTAGGGCTAGCAAACTACACCCTACGCGCCACCGGATCCTTCGACCCGTTTGTAAGGCCTAACAATGCAGATATTAAACTAATCCTTGAAGAACAAGGAGCAATCATAACGGATCGGATCTACTAAACGATGATCAAGGGGGTGCCGCCCTTACACCCAAGATAGGCGTAAGGGCGGCTAGATGCCTAAGGGTTGCACGACGATAGCATATGATATGATGAACAATGCTAACCCTAAAACATCTATGATAACTACGTTGCTCGCCATCAAAAAGGCTTCAGTACGAGCAACGCATGAACGACGAATAAACGTGTGCTGCCTAGATCTGTGCTGCCTAGATCGCAAGATGCGATCTAGGCAGCATGGTGCTTACCCGGAAGAAACCCTCGAGACGGGGGAGTTGGCGATGCGCCTAGATTGGTTTGTGGTGAACGTGATTGTTGTTTATTTCATAAACCCTAGATACATATTTATAGTCCGGGGGACTTTCTAACGTGGGAATAATCCCAACCGGGCACGAGCCCAAACTCCTTCTAACCGACACGCATCCTACTATGTTACAGATACACGGGCAAACTAGCCCAAACTTGATACACAAGGCCGATTCATGTATTCCTTCTATGTATATTCTTCAAGCCCATCTCCAATCGCGGCCCACATCTCGATCCGGTCAAATTCTCGGTGATAACACATGCCCCCCTGGTTTTGGAAATGACATTTCCAAAATCATTACGCTTTTCCTTCGTCGGGTCATGTCGTGGCGGAGCGGAACCGCCGCAAGTATCCTTCATCACGATGCCTTGCCTCTTCCACTTCTCCGCATGGCCTCGAAAAAAAAAAATTCTCTTTCGTTGGGCACCACTTCCTCGGAAACTGTTGTGGCATTGAATCTCCATCATATCCCCTTTATATTTAACCGTTCTAAACAGTTCGCTTCTTCATCCCCTTCGCATTAGCACCCAAAAAACCCTCCTGCGCCACCATGTCTTCTTCCTCCTCTTCCTCTTCCGGTCTTTCCTATCGGTCTTCCTCCTCCCGCGAGCCGACGCCGGAGGACATCCGCGCACCAGAAGAGTGGGACCAGGAGGACCACGCCTCCTCCGTCTGGTCCGAAGATGACAATTCCTTGACCAGCGGAGATGAAGATCTCCAGTTCCTCGCCGATGGGGAACTCGGAATCGGAAAGCGAGGATGACTTGTTCCCCTGGGACGGCTGCCCCTCCTCTGAAGAAGAGGAAGAGGAAGACGATGACGACGACTCCCTCGAGGGCTACCCACCGGTGAAACGCCTCCGCATGTGGTGGGACGACGACGACAGCGATGATGACGAGGAGGATGAAGCTCCCGTAGAGGGCTACGGGAGCAGCGACGAGGAGCCCACCGGCAGTAGTGCCGATGAGAGCTCCGAGGATGACGACGAGGGCAGCGATGGCCCATAGACTAGGATCTACTAGTGTAGGCCTAGTAGTAGTAGATTGGTCAACAGACCCTTCTTTTGTTCTTCCTTCTTTGAGCAATCGGCTCTTTCTTTGTAAGAAATCCTGTTTATTAATGAAGAATTTTCCCCAATTTGATTTTGCCGATTTCCTTTAAGCCGATTCTCAATGAGCCGATGGCAACGCATCGGTCCTTCACAATCTATCCTTCAACTCTTCGACTGATGACTTTGAGACCTGGTGGACAACGTGGAAGACCCTTGCCTTCACGAGGGTCCTTAAATTCCTCTCACCAGCTCCGGTGATCCTCCTCTACAAAAACTCACCGTCCTTGAAGAAGGTTGCGACGCGAGACCAGCCGATGATACTCCAATTGGCTTCTAGGAACGAGCATTTACCGGGTCAGCTGCCCCCGAGTCTCGGCCAAGGCGAAACGAGACGAGGACACGCAATTCGCACAACCGGACTCGGGCTCGATCATGTCTGAGAGAACTACCATGCAGAGCCAGCCAGAGCCGATCACCCCTCCTCCGTTGAAAGTCGATATTGCAGATGATCACACAACGGCTCAAAAATAGAACTCCTCTGACACAGAGCTGGAGGTCCTTGTGTTTTGCACATGCCACTGGTAGATCCCATAAAATTTGTGCTAGAGTCGATGGCCGTGCATCGGCTTTGTCCCTTGCATATCATGCGAATTTTTTTTTACGGGCCGATTTTTCTATCGGCCCCCAATATTTCACTGCACATGTATCGCACATGTTTATCTGATTAGGTGCCCCCCGAGCCGATTCTCGCTGTGTAACCGCCGATATCGGCTCTATGGTTAGCCAAGGCACTACGATGTGAACGTCGGCTCGTTAGGAACAATGTGGATTTCTTCCAAGCGCATCAGCCGACGCAAACCCATTGCCCATTAGATCGACGTTGAACCCAGGCAGAATGAATGGTGAGGATAATTTTGGCCGATTGCTGGAATCGGCCTCCATGTTGCTTGCTCGATGAAGGTTTTGCAATGTTCCTCCATAAATCCATGGGGCCGATCACCTGGATCGGCATCGCCACGTTTGTCCATAGATGCTGCTCTTGTTACACGGTCAGGCCGGTGGATAAAACCAGCCTAACCCCGTCCTTTGTCACGTCGATGCGCTCGCAGTCGTCCAAATTGATGCCTGAGAGTGGCTCTTGGCCTGATGTCTCCCAAACATTCATGCCAGCCGTTGAAATCTCGGCTGAATCATCCGCGTGGACGACTTCTACTTCATCTCCATCCCACTGTATTAGGCATTGGTGCATCATGGATGGAATGCAACAGCTTGGCGTGGATCCAATCTCTCCCTAGTAGGACAGCATAGGAGCTCTTGCTGTCGACAATAAAGAACGTCGTAGGGACGGTTTTCCTTCCTACGGTCGGATCCACGTTCGGAACACCTTGTGCGTCGGATGCTTGGCCGTTGAAATCGCTCGGTGTCACATTGGTCTTGATCAGATCCGAGCTAGAGCGTCCCAACCGACGTAGCATGGAGTATGGCATAATGTTAATCGCCGCTCCGGTGTCCACCAACATCTTGTTAACAGGCTGCCCATTGATGTAACCTCGCAAGTACAGGGCCTTCAGATGCCTGTAGCTTCTCTCTCGTGGCTTCTCAAAGATGACCGGCCGTGGGCCGCAGTCAAGTTGTGCCACGGTGCTTCGTCTAATCCTGGAGCACTAAACTCCATTGGAAGGATGAACACCATGTTTGTGCCAGCCGATGTCTCATCGTCGGCTTTCTTTTGTCTGGGGCGCCACTCTTTCCTTTGTGGCCGACCTTCTTCGTCCGTGGTTCGCTGAATTTTAGCGGCCGGATCAGGCCGCGCCTTCCTCAACGTGTGCAGGTATAACCTTTCAGCTTCCTCCAACCCACGTAGACGCTGAACCCTTCGCTTTTGGGAACGGCTGAGCCCATCAGGGCACCACCTTGGCCGATGATACTTGTCTTCTTCTTCACCATCGTCCTCTAGTTCCTCGAGATCTTCCACCCGAGCGGACTCAGCATGCCTGTTCCGAGGCGGGAGAGGCCCTAGACGTTTGAACACGGACACGTTAGCTGCATCCTTCTTCTTTTGTTTACATTCTGGCGCTTGCCGATTGTAGGCAATCGGCTCATTCCCGAATCCCGGCAGTGTCCGAAGAAGGGGCAGTCCCAGTGCCTATCCACGTCGTCTTGCTCCCTCGACTTTTCCTTGGCGTGGCGCTCATATCGCTCCTCGTCGCGATCATGCCGACGACGTCTCCCTGTCGTCCCTAGCCGGACGATCTTTTTCATCATCGTCGTTGTATCGCCGGCGTTGGTCGTATTGAACCACATACTTGTTGAGGAGGTGATCGGAGAGAGGTCGCGCGATATCTTACGTTCCTCACTTCTCCCTCCGTGATGTAGCGCTTGCCATCGTGACGGAGCCGATCGTGTGGAGCGGCTTCCTCTCGTGTCCTTGCTATGAGAGCAGCTGCCCTCATCTCCGTCCTTACCGCAGTGGTGCCCGGGTCCTACCATGTTGATATTGCACGAGAAATCTGGTCGGCACCCTCCATGGTAAGTATACTCCACCATGTTAACGGCGGGGAAGGGGTGTGTGTCGACCTTCATGGCGTGCCGGCTGAAAATTAGCCGCCCTTGTTCTATCGCCATTTGGACCCGTTGACGCCACACCCTGCAGTCGTTGGTGGCGTGGGTGAACGTGTTATGCCATTTGCAGTATGGCTTCCCGTTCAGCTCTTGCACCGTGGGGATCTTGTGGCCTTCGGGTAACTTTAGCTGCTTCTCCTTGAGTAAGAGGTCGAAAATCTGCTCAACTTTGGTCACGTCGAAGTCAAACCCTTTTGGAGGACCTTGTGGCTTAACCCATTTACAGGACACGGGGCTTGCCCCCCGAGTCCATTCAGCCACTGCTACTTCTTGATCTCCCGGAGCACCTTCATCTTCATCTGCCTCTACCAGGACCACCGCACGCTTGAATTTATCCCGGTAAACATCTGGGTGGCGCTGTTCATATGCTGACAGCTTCTGCACCATGTGCGCCAGTGAAGGGTAGTCTGCTTGGGAGGCCACGTCCTTGATCGATGATGAGAGACCCACCACCGCCAACTCGACTGCTTCTTTTTCACTTACATAAACCGAATAGCATCGGTTCCTAACGGTCCTGAAGCGCTGGACGTATTCTGCCACTGTTTCCCCGCGCTTCTGTTGTACTTGTGCTAGATCGGCAATGCCAGCCTCGGAAGCCTCTGAGTGATACTGCACGTGGAACGGTTCTTCCAACTGCTTCCAAGTCCGGATTGAGTTTGGTGGCAGCGATGTGTACCACCCGAAAGCCGATCCTGTGAGGGACTGTGCGAAGAACCTCACACGCAGCTCGTCTGATGCTGAGATCGTGCCCAGCTGTGCCAAATATCGGCTCACATGCTCGATGGAGCTGGAACCATCTAATCCATTAAACTTTGTGAAATCAGGGAGACGATATTTGGGTGGTAGCGGGATCAATTCGTACTCGTTGGGGTACGGCTTGGAATAGCCGATTGTCCTCCTTTTCGGCATCATGCCGAACTGGTCTTTCAGAATTGTACAAATCTGATCCGCGGTGATGGCTGCAGGCGTCGAACTCTGAAGGTTCGCCGGGGTGGCATACTTAGCCAGCCATGCTTGCTTTTCCAGTTCTGAGCCAACTGCAGGAGCTGAGCTCTGGAGGTTTGTCGGAGTGGCATACTTAGCTAGCCACGTCTGCTTCTCAAGATCTGTTTCCGACGTTCCTCCTGCTGTTCCAGAAGTCCCTGTTGTTGCAGCCTGGTTCGAGAGTGCCCAGTCATCGCATTCTGGCACGTATGCGCATGTGTATCCGTGGGGGATCTCCTTGGGCGCCTCATGTAAGAATTGGTAGTCACTAGGGTCACCACCAATCTTGTAGACGACGTATGCCGATGAACTCGGCACTTCTGGTGCTGCCAACGCGAACGGCAGCGGTGGACGGGACTGGAGTGGCATCTCTCCTTGGTAAGTCCCCAGAGCTGGTCCCGACGGAGAGTACTGATGGCTCATGATTTCCTGGATCACGCGCAGAGCGACACGCTCCAAAGTGTTCACCAGGCTCTCGTGAATGGCGGTGCAGCGAATGAGCCACCATGAAGTTGATCTCCCGACGCAGCGACCCGGTGCGTTCTTCGACGGGGCGGACAGGTCCACTCCATCGAGCGCGCCTTCGGGTGAGAACCCTTTCCACCCGATGCCATGTGAGCGGGTTCCGTGAAAAGAGCCGATGAGGTCGGCTTCGAGGACTGCTTTGATCTCGTCATGCTTCTTCTTGAGCTCCTCGCTCGGATCCTTGTACTTGACCGGAGTGCCTTCCGCCATCTCAGATGTAGATGGCGACGCGGTTGATGTCGAAGATTGTCCCACCGGGCGTGCCAGAATGTGTTGCGGTCATAAACCCACCGGCGGGCAGCGACGGGCAACACCGTAGAGCCGGGAATCTCCCAGGACTGCGGCTGGCCCTGGTCCCTCCGAGCGACGGCCCGCAAAGCCTTCGGCACGCACGTCCGATGCTGATGCAGGGCGTGCCACCTGACCTATACCTGGTCGGGGAAGGTGTTGGATGATGCCTCGCTTAGTTTCCTGCATGGCATACACGTAAACGTTAAATACGAGCCTCGATCGGCTCTCAGGTTGTCTCGTGAATCGGCTCAAAGAGCCGATCCACCCATGATACGTACGAGGTGTACGATCAGATGGTGGTCCTGCTTGATCAAGATAAAGCTAAAACGACCTACTACGATTTGGGGTTTTCACCGCATAATCCGAACATCCTACTCGTGATCGAGCCTGGAGGCCACGCACGGTGATCGTAAACCGACCCTAGACAAGGCCTAAAAACCAACACGAAGTTGATCCTCGGAACATCCTGTCTAGGGCTAGCAAACTACACCCTACGCGCCACTGGATCCTTCGACCCGTTTGTAAGGCCTAACAATGCGAATATTAAACTAATCCTTGAAGAACAAGGAGCAATCATAACGGATCGGATCTACTAAACGATGACCCTTACACCCAAGATAGGCGTAAGGGCGGCTAGATGCCTAAGGGTTGCACGACGATAGCATATGATATGATGAACAATGCTAACCCTAAAACATCTATGATAACTACGTTGCTCGCCATCAAAAAGGCTTCGGTACGAGCAACGCATGAACGACGAATAAACGTGTGCTTGCCTAGATCGCAAGATGCGATCTAGGCAGCATGGTGCTTACCCGGAAGAAACCCTCGAGACGGGGAGTTGGCGATGCGCCTAGATTGGTTTGTGGTGAACGTGATTGTTGTTTATTTCATAAACCCTAGATACATATTTATAGTCCGGGGACTTTCTAACGTGGGAATAATCCCAACCGGGCACGAGCCCAAACTCCTTCTAACCGACACGCATCCTACTATGTTACAGATACACGGGCAAACTAGCCCAAACTTGATACACAAGGCCGATTCATGTATTCCTTCTATGTATATTCTTCAAGCCCATCTCCAATCGCGGCCCACATCTGATCCGGTCAAATTCTGGTGATAACAGGAGCTTGTTTACTCCGGCTTGAGGGAGCTCTTGTAGCCCTACACAATGAATGGTGTTTGTTATCCAACAAGAGAGTGTTTGAAAGTAGCACAAGTGAGGAGAAGTTATTTATTTATTATGTGATCAATGTTGAGAGTGTCCACTAGTGAAAGTAGGATCCCTAGGCCTTGTTTCCAAATACCGCAAACATCGCTTATTTACTCGTTTTATCGCATCTTTACTTCATGCAATATTACCACCATCTATACCACCTGTGTTTTACTATCTCTTCGCCGAACTAGTGCACCTATACATCTGACAAGTGTATTAGGTGTGTTGGGGACACAAGAGACTTCTTGTATCTTAATTGCAGGGTTGCTTGAGAGGACTATCTTTGACCTCTACCTCCCTGAGTTCGATAAACCTTGGGTGATTCACTTAAGAGAAACTTGCTGCTGTTCTACAAACCTCTGCTCTTGGAGGCCCAACACTGTCTACAAGAATAGAAGCACACGTAGACATCAGTAGGCTCCATGTGACCTCCATGTTCATCTTGAAGAAAGCATGGTGTGATAGCATCATCTTCATGCACCATGTACATCTTCTCCATGATCGGCATCTCGTCATCCATGGAACCTATTGCAACATGAGAAAACACACAAGAAGTAGAGGTTAAGTTGTTAGAATGTGAAATGGCCTCCATGGACCTATCAACTACCTCTCTCAACTCACTCGGTGTATCACTCATGTCCTCCAAATGGAAGCACTTAATCTCACATATGAGGTGGGAGTCACTCAACTCACTATCACTCTCACTCAAGTGGGCTAAGTGGCTCTCATGCCCACATGGGATTGGTACCATCTCATCCTTCAAGCATAGAAGAGTAGGCTCGCTTTTCTCATCTCCATGCGCCTCCGTTGGTGAAGGGAACATCCCATGCTCACCATTCTCAACTCCATTCGCCTCCTTGGTTGAAGGGAAGATCCCATGCTCAACCTTGTCAAATCCATCGCCTCCCATGTTGACACCATTTGATGGCACTATGGTGGTGTTGAGAGCTAGGATCGAATCAACGTCACACTTGACTTGGCCTTCTCGTTCTCCATCTTGAATTGTGGTCTTCATAGGCGTCATCTTGTCCATTTCCTTGCACCATTCTTTGAACACGATGGTATCTTGAAGTGTCATGTTGGTGAATTTGGCATCTAATTGGGTGAAGTAGAGCTTGTGTGCTTGTGGTGTGTTGCATTCCCATGTCATGTGCTTGTTGGATTTGCACACATCACAATGGAGATTGGGGCATTCCCAAAGATGACCGTCTTGATGGCAACGAAAGCATTTGGGAGCTACGTGGTATTGGCGGACGAACCATTGTCATGTTGGAATAAATATGGGTAGATCGTCCTTCATCATGAAGTGTAGACTCCATGGTCTTCATCTTGGGTCTTGAGCTCCTTGTAGGCGCCATGGTGGTGGTAGCGGTAGGAGAGGGAAGCACCATGAGATGTGGTTCCTCTTTATTTGTACTTTTCACCATCTTGCTTGTTGTTGTAGCGTCTTGTCTTGCTCCATTGGAGATCTTCTCATGTGTAGGCGGTCTTGGAGATGCCATTGTGGTGGTGGCTCTAGGCTTTGTAGACACCATATGGTTGGTGTTGGTGACCTTTGTAGTCTTGGCGGTCTTGGAGATGCCATTGTGGTGGTGGCTCTAGGCTTTGTAGACACCATATGGTTGGTGTTGGTGAACTTTGTAGTCTTGGCCGCTTTATGTCAAGGTTCTCGTCTTCTTGCATCATCACCATGTCTTGAGGTGTGTCATTGAAGATCCTTGGGAGGTGTTGGTCGATGGCGAACATGAGATGACTTGTGTCGGCGATGATCACGTGGTGACGCATGTCGATGGCGGTCATGAGGTGGTGATGGTCGACGACGATCATGAGTTGACGTGTGTCGATGACGATCCTCGACATGCCTAGATGATGGTTCATGTAGCTTGGCACTTTGATTTTGGTGCCTTCTTGAGCTCGGAGGAGAGTGTCGATGGCGATCATGGTGGCGGAGCTCTTGTTGTTTCATAGGATGAGCTCGATGTAGATGATCATGTGCATAAGAACTATCATGGTGGCGTCGTCTTGCCGGTCCTCTATCTTGATATGTGGCTCCCTTGGCCAAGATGGGAAACTTGTAGGCACCGGCCTTGTTCAAGGTGGGGTCGAAGCTAGGTTCCACCATGGTATCGATCTCGTGCTCGGTGTGGTGCTCCATCATGTTGTCGTAGTAGTAGTTGAGGTAGTGCTCCACCATGTCATCGATGTTGTAGTCGAGCTCGGAGTGGTGGTCCACCATGTTGGCCATGCTTGGCGAGCCATGGTCTGTGTAGAGGTGCTCGATGTCGGTCATGTCGACGGTGCTTGCGGATCCGTAGTCGGTGTCGAGCTCCACATGGGCATCCATATCCGCGGTGCTTGCGAGCTATCATCCTCATAGTACTCCATGTCATCCTCCGTAGGCTCTTCCTCACTATACATGTTAGTCACAAGGCAAGGTGTATATATGGTGGAAGGAGAACTATACAAATGTCTCACCTTTCGTAGCTAGTATTGAAACAATGGTTCAAGCCAAGAGCAAAGTCAAATTGTACCGCGGTTAACTACACACACACTCAAAGCACACGCAAAAGGCTAAGAAAGTCTATATGGTGGTGGGTGTGGAAGTGGATAGCAAACGAAAAGAACAAAAGAAAATTTCTATTGTCAAATGTGGGGAAGATCCAAAGTCAAATGTCAAAAATGGTGATCTATGTCAAGGAAACACGGAAACACACACAAGAAAGAACAATGGGGTTAGCGCGACCAAGGAAGTGAGCAAGTAACAAAGATGGTCCTAACAAAGACTATATGCTCGGTGTCATGCCAACACAAGAGAGACCGTAGCTTGGTTGCATATGAGAGAAGCAACAAGATTTGCACAAGATGCCACTCTCCTCTTTTCTCTATTTTTGCTTAGAAGCTTTGGACTCCTTTGTATCGGTGGCGCACACACTCTTTTTGTATTTATTTTTTATTTTCCTCTTTTTTCTATGCTTAGAAGCTTTATTTTTTTTCTCTATGTCACAACATTTTCATCTTTTGTGTATCTTTCTCACCGATCTTGCTTTGGAGCTTCTCTCAACACAACACACACACAAACCATCTCACGGTCGTGACACTTGTGCAATGCTTCGCAACACTCGGAACGCCACTCTCAATAGGATAGGTACACAAAGGAAGAAACCGAGCTACAAGGGGTGAGGGGAAGTTATAGCTATTGATGTTAGGCAGTGTCAAACACACGAACTTGCGATGATCGAAGTGGATTCGATGATGGTATCGAAGTTGCGCCGGAACCCGGGGTGCCAAAGGTGTCGTCGCGGTGTTGATGTAGGCGCAGAAGCGAAATTCACAACCAATGCACTCCACGATGAAATCCGAACAAAACAATCAATGCCCGAAAGTTTGGGTCAAAATTAACGAGCGATCGAAGTTGTCCAAATTTGGGAGCCAAATGGGCTCGGAAAAATTGTCAAAATTGGAGTCGATATGGTGTGAGATTATGGTCAAAATTTAAAGTCAAACGGGCTCCAAAAAGTTATCAAAAGTTGGATCAAAGTTGGGGGTCCAAAGTTGCTGAATTTGGGTGTCAAAAGTTATTCAGGCGGAAGTTCCGGTCAAGTTCCGGAAATGGGAGAATTAGAACCAAGGATTACTGTGTGTGAAATTGCAGTTTTCGAAACAAGGCGGAAGTTGGGCGGAAGTTCCAGGCACAGGTAGTACCGCTGGTTATGGCTGGAAGTACCGGTCCGTGTATATTTTTGGGAAAATTTATGCTGAGTGGAATCGAACGGAGCTGCGCGGGGGTGCTTGGAGATGTGCTGCGCGGGAGCGGTGGAGTGGCCTGGGTCGGGCGCAGGGAGCAGCGCGGCAGGTCGAGCGGGTGGGGTGAGCGCTGGTGGCGGCGGGTGCATGTTGCGCGCGATGGAGTGAGCTGCGGCGGCTCGAGCGTGGGTGTGCGCGCGATGGTGAGCCAGGCGGGGCGGAGGCTTTGCTGGCTGGTGGTTGCTGCGTGTGGCGGCAAAACGAGCGGCAGGAGCTGAGGGCCAGGGGCCTGCGGGCGCGCGTGCAGCTGGTGGTTTTGAGGTGCAGCGGTGGCGGGTGCGGCTCGGTGTAGTGGATTGAGCGGGCCAGGCGTTGGGCGGCGAGCGGAGATGCAGCGGTGGTGGCCTGGGCGGTTTGCGCGCGCGGTGGTGGAGGATTTGGCTGGGGAAGACGATGGCGTTGACTAGGAAAAGAAAAATTAGGCGCGGGCGGAAGTTCCGGCCGTGCTGACCGGTAGTACCGGAAATACCAAAATTTCCAGATCTGATATCTGCGTCATGAACAGCACGAACTCGGGGCGGAAATGGGGGCAAAATTCGATGGATTTTTTGGACAGATGATGGAATTGTCCCGACAAAGTTGGAGAAAGTGTACATCAACACCAAAGACAACAAATCTGTGGACCAAAAGCAGAAAAAACGCAACAAATCCCGAGATCCAAATTCGAG
This sequence comes from Lolium rigidum, assembly GCF_022539505.1. Lineage (NCBI taxonomy): Eukaryota > Viridiplantae > Streptophyta > Magnoliopsida > Poales > Poaceae > Lolium > Lolium rigidum. The sequence continues at coordinate 209,884,392 of NC_061511.1, read as the reverse complement.
CTATTTTTTGGGCAAAATTTTTGAGAAATTTTTTTTGGGCGGAAATGGTGAAATTGGAGGGTCAATGTAATATCCCAGGTAATGGGGTTACAAAAATAGAGGAATCAGATGTGTGCATTGCATTCATGCATAGAAAATCTGGGGAATTTTCGCGCTTTAAAGTAAAACGATCCACCGTAACCGAAGTTTCACTTGACCTTGGTGGAATTGAAGTAGCTCATCAAGTCAAGCGCTATAAACCTCAATGTGACTTTGTTAAAACCTTGTTTTGGGTAGAGAGGATTTGATCTAAGGGGTTAGATCAAATGGAATTGATATTCAACACAACAACACTTTACTCAATGATCAATTGCTTGATCATACAAAAGATCACAACATGGTAAACCTTGCCATAACATATGAACATACATTTAATTGGAAATCAAGTAACAATAATTGGAGAAACCATTCTTGACTTATCTTTTCCATGTCTTAAACTAATCCATGATCCTACCATGAACCTCATGGTATTCATTCTATTTCAATCTTGGGAACATAATAAGGAGATCAACTCTAGAAATATTTATCCTTCTCTATTCCATGTTATTATACATCAAACCTAGAGAGGTGAGAGTTCTATATTAATAATTAAAGAAGCAATAACAAACCTTGAGTTAAACCTTGGATATACATCCAAGTATTCAAATCATCACCCTTGAAGAGAAACCCTAGAATATTATTCCGGACTATCCCTAGAGAGAGAACCCATTTATATTAACCATAGATATTGGTGACCACATAATTATCTTTGGAAAATAACCTTAGGTTAGTATTGAAGTCCTTCCCAAGTGAGAGAGCCCATCCATAGCAATTCCAGCTTTACCTATTAATGAATAGAGGACAAGCTTTGAACCAAAGTATTGGGTCGTAACCCATTTCATCTTGGAGTGGTGAGATAACCAAATACCAAGTGGAATAATACTATATCCATGAATTAGTGAAATAAGGGTTGGACTAATCCAACTAAGTTAGACAATTGAATCTTTAGCTCAGCAACCTAAATAAATATTAAGAGTACACCATAAACCCTAGAATAAACCATTCCTATATGAGAGAACTCAAGCTATGGAGTACACTAAAAATAGATGAGGCAACATCTGGATTTGAGAGAGAGAACCATTCTTATAACCAGATGATCATATCATTATTGTTGAGTAGAACCCTAACATAATATCTCAGGCATTCTCCTGGGATATAAACTTTAGAGGCAACCATAGTAGTCCCATCCAAGAAAGTAAAGTATAAGTACTATACCTTAGCTGATCAAGACAATACTTGATCATGGAAGTGAGAACCCCATTTAATGAGAGATACTTAGGAAGCCAAACCTTGATCATTATTAGTTAAGTGATGATCACAAACCCTAAGAACTTGAGGTATTGAGAATAAACCCTAATAGGATAAGTAGATCTCATCCCCACATAAAATTACTCGGGAGATCACTAGTAAGCAACCATATGCTTATATTTCCACCTTAACTTGTGAATCACTTGGTGCTCATAAGTAGAATCCTACCATATTTATATTCCATAGATTTAAGAACCTAAGAAAACTTTAGAGTTAAACTCTATACTTTATATGGTGAGAAACCATACATCCATATGACCAAAGTTAACTATAAAAATAACTATAACCAATGTAGTTGCTTAAATGATAAATTGAGGTTAACAATAGAAGTCAATTGGTGGAAGATAAAACTAATTCTCAATATCATAGTAACTAGAGGAGAACATAAAATGTTAAGTAAACAACCACCTTATCATGGTTAGGGGAGATTAAACCCTAGCACATGCAATATGGTGTCATCTCAACTCTACAACCAAGAATTATATCTCCAACCTAGTTGTGAATAACTTGGGTAATTACAATTATAAAACCAGACTATAATTGAGATTCAAACCAATTGCTCATTAGATAAATTCTATGCTTCACTAATTAACCTTAAGAAACATCTAGTGCTTGAACTCATAATTAAATCCATGGGTGGTAATCAACCATTTATCTCTGTAAATAAAGCCCAACCTTGAGGAGAATAATGCATACTCTAGGATTTTAAGTTAAATTTAAAATATAGAACTAATACTAACCTTGAATTTGGATTATTATCAAACCTAAAAAATCCAAAGAAAATGTTGTTCACATGAAATGTCAGTGACTAATTCCTCAAATGGAAACAAAGACATAGTAACAAACTCTGAAATACTTTGAGATGAAAGTATCAACTCTCATCATTCTAAAACAGAATTGATTGCATAATAAAAAGAGAATTAAAGTAAAAATATAAGATTCCAAATGTTATCTTAATTACATTTACAAATATGCAAGTAACTCAATATAAAATATGAATTCAAAATAGAACAAGGAAACAATAGTCAGTAAACTAAATCTTGAATAAATGAGCATCATTACAAATTATTTACAAACGAGTATTGAATTCATAAATGAATTCAAATAATAAATATAAAATAGAAATATAAAACAGAAAAGAAAAGAGAAAAAAAATATAGAAGAGGAGGCTTACCTGCCTTACCTGGCCGAGCAGCCCAGCACATAGCCCAGCATGCAGCCCAGAGGCAGCCCAAGACGAGCCCAGCAACCACAGCTTACCTCTTCGCTTAAAAAAAACCTGGGAGGCTCGTCCTCATCGTCTTCTCCCGCATGGAGGCCACCTCGATGCCGTGGCCAGCTCCTTCTCTCGCCGGCGAGCTCCAGCCGATCAGCGTCATGACGAGGCACCATTCAACGCCCTATAAAAGCTCCAGCACGAACAATTGCGTCGAGTTCTTCGTCCTCGTCTCAATTTTTCCCCATTCCCGAAACCCTAACTAGCCGGCCATCTTCAATCGCCGCCGGTGGAGACTTCCCCTGGCCAAGCCGTAGCCACCATCGTCTTCGCCGTCCTCGACAAGTTCACGAGTGCAAAAGGAATTGATCCGAAGCCTTCTGCAACGCCCTCACCGAGCTCGCCATTCCCGTCGGCCGGAGGTGTCGATTCCGGCGACTCCGGCCATCACCGACCACGCCGTCAAGCCCTGCGTAACCCTGGTGAGCCGCCGAAGCTCATCGCATGCCTTCCTCGTTCGATTATGCACCGTATAGACGCCGCGTCGTTCACCCGTGCCCTCCGCCGCAGAACCACGCCGCCGGCCTTGCTCCGGCGACCTAATAGGGGCGGCGCTGGTATCATAATACTCACCGTGTCGTGCTCGTTCTGGTGATATGAGAAACCCGTCCGCTCGAGTCCAGGAACGGCGACGCCGTCGCCGGCAAACCGCCGGCAGGGAGCTTCCCTAGCCACATCATCTCCACCTGGGCCGCTGATGTGGACCACTGGTCCACCAGTCAGTGGCTAGGGGTAGCTTAGGTCTGGGTGCATTTAGTAGATTTCAGTTTAATTTCAACTTCATTAATTACTGCAACTTTGCAAATTCATATAAAATTCAATATAGCTCAGAAAAATATAAATGATACATCAAAATTCATAGAAAAGGAAACTCTGCGCAGTAAAAATATAATATGAAATTTTTATTTTTAATAAAAATTTAATTGTTTTATACTTAATAATTAAATCTTTTCTTTTATTCCTAATTAAATTAAAATTCTATAATTAGGAAAACCTTCTAAAATAAATAAAAACCAGTAAGAAAATAAAGAAAACATTAAAGCTAATTTTCTTTATTTGTTAATTTGACAAATCCTTATTAGAAGGATTTAAATCCTAATTAATAATTACCTAATTATTAATTAATTAAAAATAATAAAATACCAAATTAAATATTATTTTAATTTCAAAGTTACTAATAACTTCAACTTTACCATGAAGTTATTAATCATAGAACCATAGGGTAAATAGCAAACCCTAAGTCAATATGGAATGATATTACAACCCTATCATTTCATGTGAAACCTAAAACCCTAATTCAATTGGGACACCTAGCTCCATTGTTACATGTGAACCCTAAATTGCTACCAAACCTAAACCTAAGTTAGAGCATGTGATCATGGTACCTTCTTTCAAAGCATAGAACCATAGTAGCAACTAAATACTTTTCTTGGCCACATAAAATGTAGAAGACCTATCACTAATATATGGGTATCCCATGTGTTTATCCTCATCGACCTAACTAATCAAGTAGGGTTAACCAAGTGTAAAACCTAGATCCTATTACCAAAACAATCATCACTAATTATCCATGCTAGCATCACACCATAGTGATGAACCCTAACAGTAACTATATCTATTATTTTGCGCTACATACCCCGTTCCACTAAACCCTGCTAGTATGAGATAATTATTAAGCATCCTATTTAGGAAACCACCATTCCTATTTTAGTGGATCCAATAATAAACCCTAGATAACCTCAACTCTAATTGAGATACTTCTTATTACCTAAGAAGCATGTTCTTCAAAAGTTATTCTTTTGAAGAAAACAAAGAGTAGCCAGCAACCCTGCTTTATAGGACCTATAAACCCTAGCTAGCTATCACCAATAAGATGAACCAGTCCTGATAGCAACCTTGTATGAACAATTGCTTAGGATGCCCAAACTTAACTCAACCTTACAAGCCCTAGGTGTCGATGAATCCAACGTTGTTGTGATCCATCTAATACTTACTCCAGAAACTAAAGGAAACCATAGTCAACCATAGAAACCCCTCAACCTAATTATCATACTTGTTCTTTATTTAAGAACATGTTCTACAAAAGTTATTCTTTTAAAGTATATGATAATTAATCATTAACCATGCCATATAGTACTAAAACTGACCACTGTTCTTTACTTGTTAACATTATGCCAATTATCATTCTTTGTGTGCTCAATTGATTATTATGCTTTATTATCTACCAATTTATAATACCAAGTAATCACACCCGAATAAGAACCTTGTATGTGAATCACTCTAAAAGTGCAACACACCTTGAACCAATCATTACAACTTACTGATCCTAAATCATCGGGGTTAGGTCACGCTTAGAGCGATTGCATCTCATTCTTATGCATTATTGCATCCTTGCCAATCTTTAAACATCGTCCTTACCGGACGATGATGCTATTTCAGAATTTGGAGTTATCGCGTATCGAAGACCTTGCCTGCATAATCTTGCAGTCAAGAAAGGCAAGTTCATCACTTGCTCATGTCATTTGAGTATTTCTATCAAATTACTTGCAAAGTACTATGATTATCACTATTGCATAAAAACTAAAACCACTACTTTCATAACTATGAATATGACTATGTGGTGGGCAATGGAACCATGGATTGTGTTGATATGGTGGAGGTTCCATTGCACGGGTTTATATCCATCTAGGATTAAACAAAAAATGTCGCCAGTGATTCTTGTGTCGTAATACCCGTGTTAACCATAAGATCCGGAGTGGGACGGAGTAGTCAAAAGTGTTTCCACCTCTCGTTCATCAACGGATGCGCTTTACCGTAGACACTTGTATCTGTCAGGGCAAGCGGTTGGCTGGGGAAGCCTTAAGTCCCCACGGCATAGTCCGTAGACACTTGTCGCTCGAAGAGCAAGCGGTTGGCTGGGAAGCCTTAAGTCCCCACGGTATTGCGGTCTATGATGGGTTGCAGCTACCGGCGAAGGAGTTTGGTTCGATCCCAAACCGTCGTCGTGGTCGGGGTCCACCCGTGAGTGGGAATAATGGGACCGGCGAGGACCCAGGGTCGGGGCATGCAACAAAGGGTGGGTGTTCGAGGTAGCGGAGGAACATGATTGGCTAGACCTTATACCGGGCCTCACACGAAAGGAAGTGTGGACGGGTCGCCCCCGGTTGGAACCAAGGTTAAGATCTCTTATGGGTAAAGCAACACACCTCTGCAGAGTGTAAAGAACCGTGACCTGTCACTCCCTGTTCCGGGATATGGAACTGCGAACGCGGCCGGAAAGGAGCTCCATGAAGTTCTAGTAAACCGGTGAAGGCTGATGGACATAGTTCTTCTGAATAAAAGCAACCTCTTGAAGAAATGATTATGAAAACCTGCATTGGAATTAGACTTTCTGGTCTAATGCTGTAGCTAGTGCATTAAACACCTCTTTCCTATAATGAACTTGTTGAGTACGCTCGTACTCATACCACTCTTAAATCCCCTGCTTAGATATGGAGGCATCGAAGGAGGATCTACAATACAACCCGAAGATCGAGGAGTCAACAACTACTTCAAGGGACAGGACCCCGTCAGAAGAGTCAAATACTACATCCAACAAGGAGAAAACCTAGATTAGCCATAGAAGGGAACTAGCTTCCTAAACATAGCTCCTATTTAGCTAGAATCTATGCATAGCCTCTATAGCTAGTTAAATACTCTACAACTAGAGTTCGTGATAAGACTAGACCACGAGTCGTTCTTCCGGAGTTTATTTGCGGCTTTACCTCATTGTAAAGTAGGAGGTCGTGATGATCTTGTGTAACGAGTCAATGTTGTAATTCTATAGACATGCCTTGGACCCGCATATGTTTCGTTGTACCACTCGAGCGATATAATACTAGTGGAACGGTGTTTCATTGGTGTTATATCAGACTTGCATACTACACCATGCAGTGGTATGCCGGGTCATCACAGTCAAATCCATGGCAAACTTTGCTCTGATACCATATGATACGGGCTAAGCCCGTGTGGGTTTGCCCGATCTCAGGAATTCAACCAAGAACACGAGGGGGTGAGGGATTAACACAAGAACACTATGAACACACGTACAAATAACCCGATACAATCCAGTTTACTCTCGAAGGCCCGAACCACCGTCTCGATAGAAGTACTCAAGAAAAAGACACAAGGTACAATTCCCGAGTACAAGATCGGTATGCAATTGGTAGAGTTTCAAAGAGGGAAAGAGTGCAAATAGATAGAATTGCAAAGGCAAAAGATCCACAACACTAGAATCCCTAGAATGGAAGAGACCAATCACATAGAGAGTGCCTTGATACAATAGATTGATAGTCTAAGGAGGGGGTTTCCCAAATCCACAAAGGGATAATAGAGGCCCAAGCCAAGTTCGTCTAAACATCATCTCCCTCATGAAGGTGGGGGTAGGTGCCTATTTATAGGTAGGGGACCGAAGGGGTAAGTTACAAGTCAAAAGACTGAAATCTGTAAGTAGGCTCGTAGGGTGGAAGTTCCGGCCCTTGGGGGTGGAACTTCCGTTCACCCGGTAGAACCAGTCAGTGAGGGTGGTAGTACCAGCCTTCAGGGCGGTAGTACCGGCCGTGATGGGTGGTAGTTCCGGCCTGTGGCGTCCATCCCCTCTTCTTCCTTCTCTTCCAAGCTTATGTGACATTGGCCTTGTGTCCTCGGCGGTAGTACCGGCCGTGATGGGTGGTAGTTCCGGACATGATGGGCGGTAGTTCCGGCCTGTGGCGTCCATCCCTCTTCTTCCTTCTCTTCCAAACTTCCGTGACATTGGCCTTGTGTCCTCGGCGGTAGTACCCGCCGTGATGGGCGGTAGTACCGGCCTGTAGCGTCCAGCTCCTCTTTCTTCTTCTCTTCCATGCTTCCATGACATCGGGCTTGCGTCCTTGGGTCTCCATGGCATCCTCCCTTCCCTCCGTACTTATCGTTGAGTTCCTATCATCAGGATATGACGGAGTATGAAGTAGTATATCATTCCAAATAGGTGATTGTAGGCACGCATAAATGAGAAGATTCACCTTTGCGTGTCGTGTTGGCGATGAAGCACATGATGCGGTGAAGACTGAAAGTCGCATCATTCCCTAGTAGATACTGACTCCGTCAACTCCATCCAATTCAATCCTTCATAGAAAATATGTAAAGCATATCAAGTTGGTAAACCATGGCAAGAACACTTATATGTTAAATCTTTAAATCTTACATAGTGACATAGGCATCCCAAATGGGCCTGCCGAATATAGTACCCGGGGTTTATTGAAGGCCCACTACCCGAAGAATAAGAAGATTCGGAAGCCCAAGATGTATTTAAGGAAAAGATAGAGTTGTAATAGGAAGTGTTATTTGTAATCCGGCGGGATGAGTTAGAAACCGTCCCGGACTCGTAACTTGTACAAAACGAAACCCTCGGCTCCACCTCTTATATAAAGGGGGAGTCGAGGGACGAGGAGATCATCGAATCATTGTCCGCAAACCCTAGTTTTCATATTCGTCGAGTACTTTTCGAGCTGAAACCTTCGAGATCTACTTGCCCTCTACTTCTAACTAAACCCTAGCCTACAATCCATAGGCATTGATAAGTTAATCCCTTGTCAATTGGCGCCGTCCGTGGGAATTAGAGGCGTAAGGATCCGATCTCGATGGCACGTTCAAGATCTTCGACATCGTCAACCGGAAGCAACACTATGGATCGAGGTAAACAGATCGGCTGCTCGGTCTTGTTGATTTTGTTCCACACCCACCCTCCCGTTTGGATGCATATGCGTATCTGGCGGAGCCCTTGGAGATGACGTTCGGAAGGTTCCACTTTCGCGTCGAGAAGGAAGGATCGTATCGTGTCGAAATTCCGATTTCGTCGGGATCATCGGCGGTCGATTCCGATTTTTCAAGCTATGCATCGTCAACCGAGTCGAAGAAGAAACTTCGGCAACACGTTACGTCGGCATCGAGCAAGAGAGAAACTCGCCAAGATCTTCGACAACGCATCGTTTGAGTCATCTGCGGACTCATATATAAGCGATGGCTCAAGCGATGTCGACAGATTACGACTTCATCGACAAATCTCTCACAGTGGGCAAGGTCTTCATCAATCTCAACAATGATGTCACCAAACCCAACATAGATCCGAGTACAAAATATCATCGGATTTATGCTATCGAAAATCAAGAGGAAACATCGGAGGCTTTCGACGAGTTGGGAAATCCTTTTGTCGATCCCTCGGATCTAAGGAGAGGTATGGGCACTAAATATGACGGGCCCACACCACGCGTCGAGTTCAACTTCCACGAGCAGCTTGGGATAGAGCGGCAAAAGCCCTAGATGGTTCGGAACCAATGACGACAACGACTACAGCTCAAGAACTGCAAGCTTATCAATATAGGCTCGCACGAACCGCCCGAGAAATAGAAAAACGAGACGAGTTGAGTTGAACGGGAGAAAGGAGGCAGCTATCTGCATCCAGCAGGAGAAGGGCAGATCTAAGTGGACAATCTAGAGTTTCGGGTGATAGCCACAGGGAGGCTCGGAGGAGAAGGAACAACTTCTTCGGCCCTTATAAAGCCTTCTCCTGTCACTAACTTGCGTTCTGGATAAAAGTAGGATAGGAACGCATTGGATAATTTCTTCAAGGTGTTCAAAAATTGTGATGGACACGCTTCTATACCAAGAGAGAGCAGTATTAGTAAGAGTTTAACTAAATAGTTTTAGCATTACCTCTTATTCAGTATAGTTTGGAAATTTAAGAATCCAACATATATCTTTAAAATAAGCCAAATGTTCAAATGGGTCTTCAGAATTATCAAACCGGGAGGATTCATGTTCTCTATGTATCTTTCTCTTCCTCCTTCAAGCTAAGGTGTCGATGAAGAAGAAGCAAAAGATAAAAGATGATGATGACTTCGAAAATGTGGAAGTGTGATGAATCTCTCTTGCATTTGTGATATGCAAATTATGTGTTGCACCTTGTGCCCATTTGAATTATAATATTTTATGTGTGTTTGTTGAACTACATCATGATATTTAAACTATATCATTTGGTTGATGATTTTATTTGAGTATTTGATCTTATTGAATGTATAGTAATGTGTGAATGTTGTTTTGCGTCGGCGATGCACTGCATTTTGGAGCGCTCGATGGAGGAGCATTTTTTACGCCCGCGCTGCAGCTTAGCGTCTTTCGTGGAGAAAAACAGTGCGCAGCGCACTGTATATTTTTACAGCGCAAACGGAGCGACGTTTACAGCACCAGATATGGTGCGCCTGTTAGAGATGCTCTAATAAGATTGGTGCGCCAACAAGCACAGATCTCGAGATCTCTAAAACCTAGACCTCTCTTGGAAAGATACAGTCTCGGGCTGGGCCCTATCAGGAACGGGCCGCGTTCCCCAGCTCGGTCGGGAATGGACCTCGACGCCACAGGCCCGTATCGGGGGCAATTCCTATACACCGACCAGGTCGGTGGTTACCGCGCGCCGCACACCCCCGCGCGCGCGGTATGGGCCGGCCTGGTCGGCCCATTTTGTTTATTTCTGTTTTCTATCTCTGTTTCTTTTTCTTTTCTTTTCTTTTTCTTTTCTGTTTCTTTTTTTTGTTTTTGTTTCTTTTCTGTTTATTTTCTTTTTGTTAAATTTTAAAAAGTTCAAATCTAAAATTTGTTCAAATTTAAAAAAAATTCAAATCTGAAATCGTTCAAATTCGAAAAATGTTCAAATCGGAAAATCGTTCAAATTTTAAATTTGTTCATATTCAAAAAATTGTTCAAACATAAAAAATCGTTCAAAATAATAAATCGTTCAAATTCGAAAAATGTTCAAATCGGAAAATCGTTCAAATTTTAAATTTGTTCATATTCAAAAATTGTTCAAACATAAAAATCGTTCAAAATAAAAAATCGTTCAAATTTAAAAATCGTTCAAACTTAAAAATCGCTCAAACTTGAAAATCGCTCAAACTTAAAAATCTTTCAAATTTGAGAATTGTTCTAATTTTTTTAAAATTATATTTTAAAAATATTCTTTTTAAAAAAATTCATGTTTGTGAAAAATAGAAATTTTTCTGAAAAAACCCGGATTATGGAAAATAAAAAAGAAACAGCAGAAAAAAAACGAAACGAGAATTACCTTTTAGTGGGCCGCGGCCCAGCTAGCCACTGCAGCCACATACGGGCAGCGAAATGAAACAGCCTGTCGGGGATAGTGGGCCGGGCCCAACAACGGCCGGGGGTGTGCGGCTCCACGCTTGGCACCGACCAGGTCGGTGTAAAGCAGCCCCCCGTATCGGGAGCCAGCCAGCCGAAAAATACGTCCTCTGAAATTCATTTTGGGCTGAAAGGCCGGTGCTAAGATAATACAGTACTTGGGCCGTTAGTTTCTTTGGGTCAAAATGTACTATGCTCTCTCAGAAAAAAAAGCCCGTGTCTCAACGTTCCCCGCACCTCTCGGTTCCAGCAGCTCGCCTCCGCCGCCGTCGCCGTCCCGTGCGTCACCGGCATTCCCGTCGCGCTTCAACTGTGAGATTTTCTACCCTCCCCTCTCCTTCTTCTAACCTTCGGTCCAAGTAAGAGCACCGGGGAAGTGCACATCTCAACCCTAGCTAAACGGGCTACCTCTACCATCTGCAGCAGCAGGCCGGCTGGGTAAGAGATGGGAAGAGGAAGAAGTAGCAGTAGTAGTAGGAGGAGGAGGAGGAGCAGTGTCAGGATCCTAGTGTGCTCACTGCACTATCTTCAGTTTCGTCAGTCAAGCACCGGTCCAGCTGGAGAAGCAGAGGAGATCGAACAAACATCATTACCAAGGCAGTGCTTAGTCACTAGTTAATGTAATCATGTAATTCAGGCGCTTGGTCGCTAATCCTGTAATACTTAGTTGGACCTCGTGGCTCCAGCGGGTATATAAGCTGCAGAGAGGGTAGTCGGGTGGAACGAGCCAAATAACAAAACAACTACTTTGCCATGTCTTGCACTATCTTTCCCTTCCAGTTCTTCTCAGTTCTTGCCTTTATTATCTTAGAGCATCTCCAGCGGCGCGCCGCAAACGGTCGCTCAGCGACCGTTTTCGTCTGCCGTGACCGGAAATGCGTCTGGCACCACCTCCAGCTGGGCGACGCAAAGTGATCGGACCGTCCGCGGAGATGCAAACCTGGCCTAAATATGCGCTTCAGATGCGTCTCTGGCGAACACTCGGCGGACGCGGAAAGTGTCCGCTCGCGTCTGGCGGACGTTTCCTCAGGCCCGCCTGGCAGCGACCCTGCGTCGATGCGTCTTCTCAAACGCGCCAGTGACTGGCGCCGTTGTGTCGCTTCGGTAGTCTGCGCCACGTTAATGGCGATGATTCGGCTGCCGAGCGGCCGCCCACCTCCGCCAACCACGTTAATGGCGACGCCACGCGTCCCGCGGCCACCGCATGCCACCGGCCTATATAAAGGGGGCGCGTGTTCTTCTTCCTCATTCACTCCTCGAAAGAAACCCTAGCCGCCACAAAGCTCGACCGTAGCGCCGCCTAGGTGTTCCTGCGATGCAGCCATGCCACGAGGAAGTCCATGGCCGGTCCTGGTGGTCGGCGAGGCGGTCGAGGCCGCGGCCCTGGGCGCCCCCATGGACGGGGCAGGGGCCGCCGTGGTGGAGCAGCTACGGCCCCAAGCTCGCCGTCGCATGCTCCCTCCTCGTCCTCGCAGGACGAGCGCTGCATTGAGTTCCTCCTCCACATCGACGACGACCCACTCGCCATCAAGCGGCTCCCAGACAAGTTTACCGAGTTCGTCGATGGCGTCGAGCCGGCGCAGTTGCAGCTACGGGAGGCCAGCTGCAACTTCTGCCGCTGGTCCGTGGAGGTCTTGTTCGACGGGCAGGGCAAGATGTACCTGCACACGGGGTGGGACAAGTTCGCCCGTGACCTCGCGCTCGAGCCCGGCCGCTAGCTCACCTTCCTCTACGAGGGGACGGCGAGATGATCGTCAAGGTGTTCGACGACACAGCCTGCCGCAGGCACTACCACACCGGCGAATCCGGCTCAGACACCGATAGTTAGAACGTCGAGTGTTCTTTCTTTGCAGCGAATCTGGCTACGGGCCAGACGAAGCTAGTAGTGGAAGTTTCTGGATGTTCTTCTCATCGGTAGAACCAACAAGGGCACCATCTCGTCCCGCTGGATTTTCCAGTTTGGGTGATTAGGTGTGCCCTCAAATGTTCTTTCTTGGCAGCGAACATACGTAAATCAACACAACTGATTTTTTAAAAAAAAAATTATATTTGTGTCGACCATGGTTCAAACTATGTGTTAGTTTGTGTAGACCATGTTCCTAACTATGTGTTAGTTTGGTGTTAGTTTGTGTAAAATCATGTTTCAATATGTAATATTTGGAACTATGTTCAAATGGAGAAGCGGAAAAAAAAAGAAAAAAAATAAATGCATCGCCCCGCTGGAGCAGCCCCCAGACGCAAACGGACACGTGGACAAAACGGTCATTTTAGCGTCCACAGCGCGACGCAAACGGACGCTCACGGACATTAAAATGCGTCGCGCCACTGGAGATGACCTTAGATTAGAGATCCTGCATATTTTCCTTACTATGTTAGTATTCCTTCCGTCGTTGCTTGGTCAAGTTAGGATCCTGAGAGCATCTCCACTCGTCCCCCCGAGGAGGCCCCCGGCGAGCGTTTTTTCCATCCGGACGGCGAAATTCGGCCCAGTCGCGCCCCCGGTTCCTCGTTTTCGTCCGGATTTGGGCCTAAATTCATCCGGCGATCCCACGCCCCCGGCCCCCGGGAGCTCTCGGGGACTCCGGACGAGTGAAAAGCGGGGAAGGGCCCGATCTGTCGGTGACTCGACGCACGAACCCCACCGCCACGTCGCTCAAAATCTCCCCCACCCCTCGTATCTCTCTCGCCGCCGGCACCACCCCGCCGGCTTGTTGCCCAGATTGCGCCGCCACTCCTTCCCCACGGTGAGAGTGTTTTCCGGCGTCGTTTCAGGATGAGCAGAAAGCTATTTCTGCAAATTGTGTATGCCATCCGCCACTTTGATCCCTACTTCAGATGCAAGACGGATTGCACTGGTTTGGTTGGATTTTCGTCACCGCAGAAGTGCACAGTGGCTATGAGGATGCCGGCGTATGGAGCTCCCGGTGATACTGCGGATGACTATCTTCGGATGGCGGAGTCCACCGCCCTTGATTGTTTCTACCGGTTCCGCAGGGCCGTCATAGCAAGTGTTCGGGGACTATTACTTGAGATCACCCACCGTCGAAGACACTCGGAGGATCCTTGCAACAAATGAAGCTAGAGGTTTTCCAGGGATGCTTGGAAGCATTGATCGCATGCATAGGCAATGGAAGAACTGTCCGTTTGCGTGGCGGGGAATGTACAAGGGTCACAAAAAAGGCTGCACCGTGATACTTGAAGCAGTGGCTACCCATGATCTTTGGATTTGGCACTCTTTCTTTGGTATGCCTGGATCCAACAATGACATCAACGTCCTAAACTGCTCCCCGGTCTTTTCCAAGCTTGTTGAGGGTCATGCTCCCCGGTGGACTATGTGATCAATGGTCGGCACTACAACAAAGGATACTACCTTGCGGACGGTATCTATCCAAAGTGGGCAACATTTGTGAAGACGATCTCCAACCCTAGCACCCCCAAACTTTGCGAGTTTGTCAAGAAACAAGAAGCTTGCCGAAAAGACGTCGAGCGAGCATTTGGTGTCCTACAGCAGAGATTTGTCTGTCGTCCGGTTCCCCGCTATGACTTGGTCCAAAGATCGGATGTGGGAGGTGATGAACTCGCTGTGTGTGCCTACACAACATGATTATTGAAGATGATCGAAAGCATCCGGTTCCTCCGGCTGAGCAACAAGCACCATATGAGAGAGAGGGTCCTCTTGCACGACCTAATCACCAGGTGCCTCCATCATGGGCCGCCTTCATTGCTATGCGCCAGGAGATTCGAGACTCTACAATGCACCAGCTCGCTGCAAGATGATCCGGTGGAGCACATATGGAGGCTCCGAGGCAACGCCAACGCCGACGCCAACTAGTCTGTCTTAATTTGTTTGAAAAATTGTGAAATTTGTGTGCTTCATTTGTTTCAGCACTTGTTAAACATTGTACTCGTTATCGCCGAATTTGTTTTCAGCAATTTTCGTCCTCTTGTTTGCCCAACTTGTTAAATTTTATGTTAAATTTGTTTGAAATATGTCAAATGGTCGAGGTTGGGGGTTTCCTGCCGGGGGGACGGCTGGAACTTCGGCGCTCCCCACGCCAAATCTTCATCCAATCCGGACGAAAATTTCGCCGGATTTAGGCGTGGGGAGTGCCAACGAGTGGGGATGCTCTGACAATTGGTATCAGAAGCCTCTAGCTGGGCGGAACAATTTTTTCCCCCACCGGGCTGCTTGATCTCTTGGATTCAAGTGAAAAATCCCTATCTTCTACCAGATCCATTCTTCCGCGCCTAGAATCGGTCGAATACCAGCACCAAAATTCGTAGCCCATGTCTCCAGTGCGTACAAGGTCGCAGTAGCCGCTCGATCAAGCTGCAGAGGAAGCAACGATGTTGGCGGCGGCGCAAGAACAAGCACGCGAAGAGGATGCGATTAAAGCCCGTCTTCCCCGTGAGGTGCTCAACATCAACCGTCGTCTCGAACGACAACAACAATCAGTAGATGATTTGCAAGGTAACATCTCTAAACTGACGGACATGGTCGCGCAGTTGGGTTTCGCGATGAACAGTACTGCTCCAAGCAATCAAAGTGGGAACTTTTCCACAGCAGATTTTGCCACTCCACCGCCACATACGTCACAGCTGAGTCCGATTTTGGAAGGAGGAACACCAGCAGAGATACTCATCCAGGCTCGGCAACAGCAGATACACACTTCCCATGCTCTCACATCATCCCACATCATGCGGCCGCACCCAGTCATGTTCCACAACCACAATTTCTTCAGAACAACACCCACACCCAGTATACATCCCCGATTCAGAAGCAAAATCCACCAAATTCCCAACCTTTCTTTGTGCCAAACACATCCCACCACCTCCAACACACATCCAATACAATACGAACCCACTTACACACCCACAGATGTATCAACTGCAAAGCACCCACCTTTCAGCCCAAACAGTGCATGTCAACCATGTTTACCCATACCAATACAATCCACCTCCACCATATTCAGTCAACAATTATTACCCACAATTTGCACCCCAACCCACTTACCATTACCCAACAAACAATTTTCCCCATATACCACAACCGCAATACACTTACTCCCACACCCAACCAACCATCTTCCCCTCACAACCCATGATTCCTTACCCTGCTGTCAACAATGAGCAGAGATTCCGAGAACCGAGCAAACAACAACATCCCAGACAGTAGACAACAGTTCCCACATCATGAGATCAGGAGCAGTCAAGGCCAACAACAACATACTCAAGTGGAGCCGCACATTCGCACCCCAAGTGTAGAACTCCCGCTGTTTGCGTCCGAAAATGCAATAAGCTGGCTGATGGAATGTGAAAGTATATTTGAGTTGGCTGGAATTGTCAATGACAACAAGGTTAAATGGGAAAATGCCCATATCAGAGGAAGGGCCAAAACATGGTTAAACAGTTGCGGTTATGAGTTACAGTTAATGAACTGGACTCAATTCTGTCAGCTCTTATGTGAAAGGTTTCCTGGTCCTGGAGCTGATGAATCAATGGAACAGTGCCAACAGTTGCAGCAAATTAACTCGGTAGATCATTACATTGACTTGTTCGAGGATTGGATGACTCTTATGAAAAGAGACCACAACTATCTGCCAGAAAGTTTCTTTCTATTGAGGTTCCTTAGTGGGCTAAAGGAGAGTATTAAGCATGGTACAAAGTGCCACAAACCTGCCACTTTAAGAGAAGCCTATTGGTTTGCTAGACAACAAGAAAAGTCTTATCTCTCCAACAACAACAACAAAAATACTACTAGAATGACTATCAGACCAGTACCAAACCAGACTCACAACAGACCCATGGTTGCCAAAGACAATGGAGTCAGGAGCCTTCCTGATAAGGGTCGAAATGGAGTTAAAAACTTGGTACATGCTATTGAACTGCAAGGACATTCTGATGAAGATCAGGAACCAGAGCAATTGAATGAGCCAGATCAAGAGCAGCTTATGTCTATTTCAGTACATGCAGTCCAGGGTGTCTCTGTAAATGACACTATTTCCTTGTCTGTAACAATTGGAGGAGTACAAGCAATAGCTCTAGTCGCCCCCAACCCTCATTGTAGCAGATTCAGCAGCGCGGTCACCCCCAACCCTCCCAACCCTAGCCGCCTCCCGCCGCCGCCGTCGGCAGCGCCACCGGGGCAAAGACCTCGGGGCGTGGCGGCGGCCCTTCCTCGCTGTAGCACAGTGGACGGCATATGAGTTCCCTCCTCCTCGACGCTGCGACCGGTCGGCGTGGATGGATGGGCGGCGGCAGCCTGGCGCTGCAGACTCCCTCCTCCCGTCGGCTCCCCCCGCAACACGCCGGCAGGGGCTGGTGGTGGGCGGCGGCCATGCCCATGGTCTGCGCCATTTCCCCCCGGCCTCTCACCGGTGCGTGGAGATGGTCTTGGGCTTCTCCCGTGACACGAGGTCGCCCGGGGCAGCTGCCTTGGGTTCGACGGTGGAGGCGGCCTTCTTCTTGGCCGGAGGAGGTCGGCTGGTTGCTTGGGTGGCGGATCACGAGATCCCTCTACCCCGGCGAAGGGGCCACCGGTGAACTCCGCGCCTTGACTTCATTCTTGGCGGATGATGGCGGCGGCTATTGGCGTCGTTCCCCTGCGAAGGCATCATCTTTGATGGCCTCTCCATTTGCTCTCGCCGAGTTGGGGACTCGCGGCTGTCGGTGAAAACCGTGTCAAGATTGGCGGGCGATGGCGGCGTTAAGCGTCGCTTCCTTCTTGAAGGCATTGTCATTGCAGTCCGCGGAAACTCACTCGCGCTGCTCCGGGGGAAATCCTAGATCCAGCAAGGATCAGACGATGACGACGCTCCCTGGGTCGTGCTACCTCTTGGGCCATCGTTTTTGGAGCAGCGGCTAGATGGAGGTGGTTTTTGGTGGAGTGCTGTTCATCTACCACGTTGTCATCGATGATTTTCAACGGCGTGGAGCTGCGGAGTATCGAAAACGGGCGAAGACTGCTGGACGCGGGCAGGATGGTGGAGCTGTTTGGTGTTATGGTGACATCAACGGCAGGTCTGGCACGGTCAATGCGTTGATCTCGCTTGGAGATGGGTTCGAGATAGATGGTAGTTGCGAACTCTACGACGTGTGCAATGGTACACCCTTAGGGTTTTGCTTTTTGGACGATGTGTGTTGGTGTACCATCAGGGAGTATGGCCTTGTTCATGCCCCCCCCCCCCTTCATCGTAGGTATAGCGAGTTGTCGCTAGGAAGGAGGCTTCGAGTTGATCTTTGTATTCCCCTTGTAAGACATTACGAATAATTTAATAAAGAAGAAATTTGTGTGCATCCTTTGGATGCAGAGGCTAGAGCTATGCTCCTTGATCGAAAAAAAAACAAGCAATAGCTCTAGTGGATTTTGGCAGCTCAAATACCTTTCTGGATAAACAGTTTGTCCTTAGAAATAATTTCCCCACCAAGTCTACTCAAGCAAGAACTGTAACAGTTGATCACTTGCTGCTTCAACAGTCTAATATCATCTCTGCCAAGCAATGTTCTGAGATATTGAAAAAAGGAACTAGTGGCTACCTAATTCAGTTATTCCTTATTCATCCTGAAGCAGCAGAGACACAACAACCACAAGGACAACTATCTCTAGCAGCTCAACAACTATTAGAGAACTTCTCTGATTTATTTGCCACCTCTAGCAGCTCAACAACTATCATCGGCACAAACCAAAAATACGGGAAGTATTGGGCGAGGATCAATGCCGAGTTCGATAAGCGCAAGCTCATCACCAGCGACTACAACAAAGTGACAATGAAGAGGAGCCAAAAGGCAATGTCGACGCGATGGGCCATCATCCAGGCGTCCGTGAACTCCTTCCATGGGTACCATCACGACTTAGAGACCAGAGGCGACAGCGGCGCCGACGTCGCCCAACTGGTACGACTCTTTCTTCCATAATCCGTAGCGTCTACATTGTGTTCGATGAAATGATTCTGCTTCCTTTGGTTAGTTTGATAGGGCCATGGATTTGTACTCGAGGAACTCGGAAGGTCACAAGTCTTTCGTGCTCATGCATTGCTATGGCAAGCTCAAATTGAACGAGAAATGGCGGTTGACGCGCTTGTCGCTGTCCAAGGGGAAGGACGCCATTGATCTGGACGCGCCGCTGGCAACTTCGACAGGGCGTCCTACTGGCAACAAGGCTGCCAAGGCCGCCTTGACCGACGCTGCGTCGTGTGAGAAGACGCAGGCGTCGATCACAAAATGCCTCGCCGACGTCTCCTCGACCTTTCTCTCCCGCGACAAGAAGGCCGACGAAAGGTGGGCCGAGCTGCTCAAGAGGCAAGAGGAGAAGTTGGAGCTCAAGAAATGCAGGGACGACATGTCCCTGCTGAGAACATCGACAGAGGGAATGTCTACCCGGACGCGAGCGGCGCACAACTTCTTCAAAGGCCAGATCCTCGACGACATCGAAGCCAAAATGGCGGCGGCCCTGGCAGCGGCAGCGCAGCAAGAGCCGGCTGACGCGTCTTCTACTGCTACACATGCGGCCTCTGCGTCGGCGACGGAGCAGACGGAGCATGCATAGCAACGGGCAGATCGCGACGAGATCATCGTGATCGACGGGCCTGCGTCAACTCAGGATACGTCGCCGTCGCCCAACCCCTTCTTCTAATTAGCATGCACCACCGGTCTGCGCGCCCAGTACTTTGATCACCGCTACTCTGATCACGACGATCCGGCGGGAACGATCTCTTTTGAATGCAACTATTTGAATTTCTGATTGGGGGACGCGTCTAGGAAGCGACGTCCCCAAACGCGATACGAACAAAACACGTCCCCCAAACGCTCGATCTGGCGCGGTTTGGGGAACGCTTTGGGCGACGCGACTGAAGATGCTCTTACCATCTAAAATCGACCCGTGCATCAGGTTGGGCCGGCCATGATGGGTCCAACTCTCACGCGCAAGACGACACATCGGAGGCCCACGCCTCAACTCTGTCCGCCTAGAGTGTCTAGTTGTTCTCCTAGTTTACAAATTATTGGCCTGCTAGGTGTCTATTCGATCCAGGGAAATCTATACGTCCGATTCACGCAGGCGCATAGCCAAACGGCAAACCCTATACACCGACCAGGTCGGCGCGTACAGCGCGCCGCACACCCCGCGCGCGGTACAGGCCGGCCCAGTTAGGTGCGGGCTGCCTCCTTTTTCGATTTTTTTTTGTTTCTTATTTTCTGTTTCTTTTTTTTTTCTGTTTTCTTTTTTCTGTTTTCTGTTTTCGTTTTTCTTTCCTTTTTTCTGTTTCCTTTTTTTTACTTTTATTTTTCAGATTCGAAAAATAGAAATATTTTTAAAAACTAAATTAAAAAATGTTCAAAAATAAAAAATCGTTCAAAATCTGAAAAACGTTCAAATTTAAAAATCATTCAAACATGAAAATTGTTCAAACATGAAAAATGTTCAAATTTAGAAACCGTTCAAATTTAAAAATCGTTCAACCTTGAAAATTTTTTAAACATGAAAAATATTCAAATTCAAAAACCGTTCAAATTAAAAAAACCGTTCAAACGTGAAAAATGTTCAGATTTTAAAAAATATAATTTTTAAAAAATTATTCAAAATATAAAATCGTTCAAATTTTAAAACTGTTGAATTTAAAAATGTTCATATTTTGAAAAAAAAATCTTGAAAAATAATTTCATAAAAAATGTTAGATTTTGAAAAAAAATATTAATAACAGAAAAAAAACAGAAGGAAGAGAAGAAGAAAAAAAGAAAAAAAAATATACCTGAGCTAATGGGCCGCGGCCAAAACTACCCGACCTGGTCGCTGGGGTGTGCGGCACCCCGCACGCGCCGACCAGGTCGGCTTATAGCAGTTCCCTAGCCAAACGATGCCGCAACCGCCCACAAGATGGAAGCAAGCGAGGCAGACGGCGTTGGTGTCGCCGTCGAGGCCTCATGGCGTGCTGCTCCGATCTGGGATTGCAGGCCAAGATCCCCTGTCCCTAGCAGCATAGGCGCATAGCGACCCCGGTCCCTTTTTTTTCTGGGCTCCAATTCTCTTGCTGCCATTCGCGTCTCCGCCAGCGACCGCACCCTCATCAAACCATCAATTGAGGTTTAATTGTTCTCCTTTCCTGGTAATTTCACCGATTTCTTTTAAACTTTTGTGAAAATTGTTCTAGTAAATGAAATAGTGTGGAACTATGGCGTGGATTTCTGTAGGTATAAGTATGTTCAACTAGAAATTTATGTCTGCTTTTAATCATGTAGATTGATGATGTATTTCGGAAATTGGAATTTGAAAATGCAAAAAATCTTTTCCTACAATTTTTCCCTTTGTTTCATCATCACAATATGAGTTTTTTTTCTAGTTCTTCCTATTGTATTATTATGAAACATTTCTTTGCAAATTTGGATTTTAAAATGGAAAATCCAATTAATTGTGTCATATAATGTATTTTATAAGTATGGACATACTTTTACATATAGTAGAGTAGTGCTTGAAAATTGCGTGCCATGTTATATTGGTGCATCAGGGTGATCTGAGCTCCAGCTCCGCCCCTGGTTCGATGTGGATGACACTTCGGTGGATGGTCGTGATGACACCGAGGGGCTGGATGCTTCAGCTGCACACATAGCAAACCTACTGTCGTCCGAGCCATCTGATGGTACTAACCACAGAATCAACCATGCCTTTACAAGGACAGTTTAGTAGTTGCATCTAACTGATTATTCACCACTTTCATGGTCATGGTTGTGTGGATGCAGTGAAGCTTGGGATTGGTGGGTTCAGCATGGTTGCAGCAACTGCGCTGCACTCGGCAGCATGCTATGCTCATGGCAAATTCAGCAGCGGTATCCCCTACCCGATCACGCTCAGCGCGGTCATCAGCCTGAGTGGCTGGCTCCCATGCTCAAGGTGGTCCAACCCTGCCCACTCACTGCAGAATCTCATCTACCAAGAACACCTTGCACTTTTGCTCCTAATATTGTAACGAACCCTAATGGTCTTGGTAATTTGATGCGTTCAGGACCCTGAGGGGCAAGATGGAGAGCTCACACATGGCAGCAAGAAGAGCCCTCTCCCTGCCCATCCTGCTCTGCCATGGCAGAGGTAATAGCAAAACGAACAAGGCTTTTGAATCAAGTAGGATAACTCAAAAGATGAATTACACTGCTTGTTACTGAATTCTTGAGATGTACTCTTGCAGCGGATGAGGTCGTGTCCTACAGGAACGGTTAGCGGTCGACTGAGTTTCTGCGGTCATCAGGGTTGTCGTACCTGACTTTCAAGGCCTACAACAGGTACACATCTTGCATCCAAACTAGGTCCCCTTTACTCCCTTTCTCTCCAGATTATATGAACATTGAACAAGGGTTTTATCCGACGATGCAGGTTGGGGCACTACACTATCCCCGAAGAAATGGACGATGTCTGCAAGTGGCTGAGCTCGACGTCGACCGGTCTCGCTAAATTGAGCAGCACCTCTGTGCGCATGCACGTTTTGTAGCTTGTGACACTGGTCTAGTGTTGGTGTTCTGTAACATGGTGTAATGTAGTGCTTGTTTCGTAATGCGGTAATAACGTGACGGATACTGGTCTAAATCCTTTTCATACTACTATTTCTACTACCTGTGCTCTGATCACTGCAGAAATATAAGAGAAAACCTTTCCAAAAAGTACATAGCGGTCAGGATGAATACCTTTACAGGCAGTATGGATGTCAATCGATGGTACTCAGCTGGATGCAGAAATATGCATGTTTGTAATGCATACATATTCAGACTATGCTACCACGCTACATATTCAGCTCTCATAATTGCAGAAAATTTTGGGTTTGATAAATGATCAACGTCACAAGAAAGCCTTTGCAAGACTATATAACCGATTCTGTCAACTATTCTTAAGCTTGTACGTTCTGGACTCCCATATCAGTTTGATCGAGAGCAATGTCTACTGAAACTACATCAGTTTGATCAAACATCTACGGCCACTGAGGTGCGCGGAGGTCCGAAGTATCGTTACACGGAGTCCTGAACCCATTTACGGTTACAATCGCATATTCGACAGACATGAAGTGGCGTATTTGACAGAGAATGGGTGTCATGTTCAGGGTGGTAAGGCGGCATACTCTGAACTAAAAACTGTCATCATCCTCACTGCACAAAAGGTGACATCCTCTGAACTGAAGACTATGATCATCATTGCACAAAAGGTGGCTGAACTGAACTGAAGGCCGTCATCATTAATCACTGCACAAGAGGCGCAAAACTCCAGGATTACACTCTTGAACAGATCAATCTACAGCAACTTCTCCTGCGGAATGTAAAGAGAACTCACCCTGTTCGTGGTCGTTTGTTCTGGCCGGAGCCGCTGTTGTCCCCAGATTGTGTGGGTTGTTCTTGCATCTGCGCCGGTTCCTCAGCCATGCTGCTGTTACCATCAACCTGCTCTTTGTCACCTGCTATGTACACGCAGAGCGTCACATGAGTATGATCATACAAGGAAATCAGAAAGAGGAGAATGTGGTCGGTGCACTCACTCCCACGGATCTCCTCAGAGTTAGCACAATCTAGGCACGTGCACTTGGAGGTGCACTTGGTGGAGCGCTTCAGAACAAGAACCAGCTAGCCTCGGTCAGAAAGATCACAGAAGAAACATGTCTAGTTTTTTTTTCCAGAAACAGTAGATGCAGCAAGAATAATATACTCCTACAGATATAAGAAAAACAATGCATGTAGCTAGAATACACACCAGGAAGCAACCACAATTCCCGTTGGCGCACTTGATCTTTTTGCATCGGCACCCAGCCTACGCGCAACAACCACTTGAGTCAGAACAGCATTTTTTTGCGAATGAGGCAGAACAGCATGGTGTTGATGAATGTGGTGTGTGCTTCAAGTACGAACTAAAAATCATATGTTACCGTTGGCATCCTTGGAGGGATGGGCTTCCTAGGCTTGTTGTATGCGTTCTGAAACTGCTGTATACCGACCCTGTTCTTCTCAATGTTCAGGCAGTTACGGCAGTCGCATTTTTCAGAGCATAATACTTTCTCCCTGAAACAGTTGCAGTATCTGCACATAAAGTATTAACAAGCACATATTATGTAGGGGTTGGATGGGTTTCAGATTCTGAACATGTCTGCACATACTACATACCGTAGGATACAACGGTGGTTGGGGCAGCGGCACACCGGCGGCTGGAAGTCTGATCCTGACATTCTGAACACCAATGAGGAGGTATCGCTGCAATGGACAAGATGAGACAGGTTCAAATGAATGAAGTTTCCAGATATCACACTTCAAATCTCCATCCACAGTTGTAAATAGTATCAAACTGTGTCAGATCTGTCTAACTAGGAATCTGAGCAAACTTATGGAAGCTACTAACGAAAGAAGAAAAAAAACAGTTGCTGATTGGGGAGATAAATCATTCCAGACATTCGATCAGCAGTAGGATATTGATCAGAAAACAAGACTGGTACAAATCAAATGGGTACAAAAAAGAGGAATATGTTGAGCCAGCGAATTTGGGTGGCAGCAACATAGACTAGAGCTGGACAGGTCATCAATTCAGCGTTCAGCATTGTGAAGAAGAATCTACTCAACAATGAACTGCAATTGATTCCAGAGAGCACCCAGAGTCTTATGTATAGGAGGCAACACACAAATGCATCCAATTTCCAAGCGTGATATGGCCAGCGATATGCGGTAGAATGTCATCTCACAAAATAAGTCCGGGAATGTAACTAGAGGAGGTGAACGACGGAGAGCGGTCGATTGATGCATGCCCACGTACAGTTGCTGCATTGCAAACTAACACGAGAAATTCAGGTCCTAGTGAAGTTTCCAATTATCATCTAACCAATTCAGAGAATCCGTGAGACACCAATTCAGGTCCTTGCTGCTACAAGTCAGTTGAGGTAATCTGTGAGGCACCAGTTCAAAAAGCAAAACATGCACAAATCAAATCGGCCATGCATGAAGTAGCACACTGTAGAATGCCATCTAACCAAAAAACTTGGACAAAGTCGAGAATATCATAGGTCACTCAATGCTGAACAAGAGCGCTGAACAAGAGCGACCGATGCATGCCCACACACACTTCCTGCACTGCAAACTAACATGAGACGTCCAGGTCCTAGTGAAGCTTCCAGATATCACCACACATCAAATTTCCATCAACAGACAGTTGCAAATATCAAATGAACAGGAGGTAGCCAGGAGGAATACTCGGTCAGCGCGCGATGGAGGATGAACTAGTACACAGTTTAGCATCAAGTAGAATCGGTTTACGCAGCGAAGGATGAACGCGCGCACATAACCTAAGCTAGGCGAGGCACGCACGCACGCAGTCCTCCATCCGTGCCTGATATGGATCACGTTCACCTGCGCATCCACGACAGCAACATATACACGGCACGCACGCGCGGCTGCTTAGTTCGTGAATCGAGGCGATTGAACTAGAAATTCGTGCGAAACCGATCCGAATCCCAAACTCGGGCACCGATCCTTGGCGAACGATGCCGGAAATGCGGGATGCGCGCGCATGGCGACGGTTCGGACCCAGGGAGGAAGGAGGCGAGAGGAGGGGTGCACTTACGGACGGGCGCGCGCGGGAGGGCGGAGGAGCAGCGGGCGGGGAGGTGGAGGAGGAGGCGCACGTCTTCAGCGGTCGCCGGGGCGGAGGAGGGCGTCGCGTCTCCGCGTGTGCCTGCGCGCGGCCGAGAGAGCGGGGTGAAATTAAATGTTAGCCGGCTCTGGCCGCCGTGCGCGCGCGATACCCTAAGGAAGGAGGGACGAGGAAGCGGCGGTGGGGGAGAAGGAGCGGCGTCGGGACTAACCGAGAAGGGAGGGAGGTGGCGCCGACGTCGCCGGTGCCGGTAGCGGTGGCGGCAGCGGAAGTTGGTGGTGGTCTGGTGTGTCACCCGGCCGCGAGTCCTCTCCGCGAAGCGAAGCGCAAGCGCAAGCACAGGAGCGTGGTCTGGTGTATAAGGAAGGAAGGGAGCGGTGGCGTGGTTGGCTCGCGAGTGGGTTAAGCCCTGTGGAGGCCCGCTTCTACACGACGGGCCGCGGCCCAGTGAAGTGATGACCCGATCCACAGCGTAGAATTGCTTGAAGAGGAGGTAAGAAAATCACAAGACGATTTGGAAAAAAGAAAAGGTTATGTCCTTTTTACAAAACACCCCTTCTAATATTCCCGACAAACAGTCGAGTTCTTTTCGTCGTCTATCCCTAACACTCGTCGTCTCGCCCGCGCCGCCTGCTCCGCCCCTCCCTCGCCAGCCGCCTTCCTTCCTCATCGTCTCCCCGCCTTCCATCCTCTGCCTTCCACCAACCAGAACCCAACGAGGAGGGAGCAAAGATGAAAGGGGTCCCTTTTGCCCCCAAGCGTCTGATTTTGCCGGCTCCGGCAGCGGTGCTCGTGGCCCGCGGGGCGAATCCAGAGGATTCCTCGCATCCTCTTGCGCCGCCACACGCACCGCATGTCGGAGCTTCCCGACGACCTCCTCCGCCGCGTCCTCCACTTCTCCCCACTCAAGGAGGTCGCCGCAACTACCGCGCTCTCGCGTCGCTGGCACAAGGACGAGGCACGAGCTGGCGAGACCGCGTGTGGCGAGGTGTTGCTGCAGGGAGCGACGCTATGGCATGAGCGCGCGTGGCGAGATGGTGCTGCAGCTTGCGGCGGGTCAAAGGCGCCGGCGCGAGAGATTAAGAGCCGGCCTGCAGCGGCGTTGCGCTGCTGCTGTTGCATTTGGGCAGAGAAGGGTCAAAGACTCTGGCCTTGATTTGATATATCGCCGTTCGGCACCTGGGTCAGGTCGACGGCGCCTGGGATCACTCATGGCCAGTTCAGACGCGGCGGAGCATATGCCGTTGCGGCTAGTGGTGGAGGTGGAGGTGAAGGTGGAAGTGGAGGCCGCACCAAGTACTACAGTGCTAGGTTCAATGCATCTTCCTCCGAGAGGCCTAGCGTCATGACATCGACGACATACCGCGGCATCGGTGGCGACATCTCTGATATGAGGATGTCGAGCCTCGTCGCATCATCCTCGGTTAGCTCCTCCGGTAGCTTTGATATGCCTACCCTCCTGCTACGCCATCTGGATCACGTGAAAGACGTTGGCGACGAAGTCCTCCGAGTCGTCTCGCGGTGGACGATGGAGGTGCCGTAGGTGGCAGCGTATGCAGCCACCGCATCACCTCCCACCGAAGTTGAAGTCTTTGTCGCCGAGGACCCGCCTTCCGTCGCTTGTCGAGAAATACTCTGTTTTCCACCGTTGTCAGCACTGTCCAACCTGCCCGTTTCCTTCTCATTTTCTATTTAGTGTATATCATCCGCGACCTGATGCATAGAGAGAGGCGGCAGCGGCGCTGTTTGAGCTCTTCTTGTCGTCATGTACTCGACCAGTGGGAAGGATGAGAATGCCGCGTTATTTATGAGTTGATTTCATCGTAGGGTCTATTTATACACAACTCAAGTCATGCCACTGCCACGCCTATAAGCCAAAAACTAAATAACACCTAACCAGGTCCTTTCGGCTTTAGCTTTTGGCATTTGAAGGCCATATGGTTGCATGGTCGTATAAGCTACAGAAGCTAAAACCAAAAACGCATTTTTTAGATGCTTTCGAGGCTTATAAGGCTAAGTCAAAAAGGCAAAAATAAGGCTAACCAAACACACCAATGTACGAGTTTGGATATCTTTGAATCTTCTATCTTAAGAAAATATTAACATCTTCAGCATTTACCAAAAAATAATGAAAGGAGGAAATAGGAAATAAAAATGGAAGAGGTCGAAATAAACATTTAAGATTTCTGTGTATTTTTTTACCAAATGTTCATGTATTTCTGAAAACAGATTTTGTACTTCCAAAATTTTACTCGTGTAACGTAGAAGAAGAAGAAAGGTCATGTATCCATTGGCGAAACTGGAACAAATGTGAAAAAATAATAAAGAAGTAACTAATGTAATAAATGTAAAAAATAGAAAGAACTTGAAATAAAATAAAAACCAATGGTATCATTTGTTGCAAAACGAAGAAAAAATTGATAGCACCCCGTGGACAACCCTGCATTATGAGTACAGAACAAATGTAGTACAATATAGAGTTACTTATTTATTATTATTTCCATTTTCCAATTTGGATTGGATTTTTGTAGCTCGCGCAACATGTAGCTGGGTTTTTTTTAAAAAAATCTAAAATAATATTCAAAAGTTTCAAAATAATCTTTAAAAAATATGGATGTAGTCAATGATGTATTTTACCAACCTGCAAAATTTGAACTTGGGATACCTTATATTCGGGGATGCACAAAAATAAATAAAAAATGGATAAATTTTGAGGTTTTGAAATTTTGCACGTCAGGCTTTGTCACTTTAGCACATCCCTAATATAATGTATTTTGAGTTGAAAATTCATACGCTTGGTGGAACATAGTATTGTCTACATGAAGATTTAATTAAGTATCTTTTGGAACTTTATAACACATTTTTCAAAATTTTCAGGAACGGGCTACGTGTAGCTCGAGCTACAATTGTGGTTTCAGGTAGCATAAATTCCTGACGGGCCTTCAGTGGGCTATATTTCTTTATATACTAGATATAAAAGTATGGTTTATGCTTACACACCAAATAGTGAGCAAGCAGATATAAACAAAATATGTGAAAAGGCTAAATAAAAAAATATAACTTTAAAATATACTAATAAATAGTAGACGGTTTACAAGTAATGATATTTCACAGGAGCCAAAAAGTAGACGTTTAATGAATTTGTCTGTAAAGCCGGTATAACAGTGCGGGTAGCAAAAAACACGACAACTCATATATGTGTTGAGGCTCATGTCCTTCATGTACTAATACACTTAGCAAAATTAACCACATAATAATATAATTTCACCAAAATGATTTTTTAACATTAAAATTTCTACCTTACAATCGCACCATGTGTATTTTCTAGAAGAAGTTAAGTTTAAGTTAAAAGTTGCTATTAGAAGACAAACAAAAATGACAGGAACCGTGAGCTTTATTAATTAGGCAAAAATATCTTACAATCGTTAGCCAGAAGAGCCTCCTCATAGGCCGGAGATGCATTACAAAAACTATTAGAAATTCCAAATTTGCCTAATTACGCTAAAACATGCGCCCCTTGCTAGTACTTGGGCCTCTTGCACCAACACAATAAGAAAAGAGTTTCCATTCTGCCATGACCACTTGGCTAACCGACTAAGTCCTTATATACGAGGAAATAATAAATTCACATGCCTTAAAGGTTTTATTTGACCAATTAGACAAACTTAAGTCTAAATATATGTGTTTCCATGCGTTTTAGAATAACAAATTAATTTATATATCAGTTTCTCTTTCTCTAGTACCAAGCAAATAGAAATTCTAGATTGTATGAGTTGTTCACAAAAGAGTTTTCCTTGGATATTTAGTGTTAGTTGTCACAGGAGACTATAAATGAAAAGAGCAATGATTGTAATAAGAAAGTGTTGGCAAGTCTACGGTTTCAAATCCAACCCGCTTCCTCGTTGTATCCAAGAAATGGTCCAACACCCTTGCCTCCTTCTTGAGATCGATAATCAAGTGCGTGAAATTAAACGGAAATAGACAGGGAAATAAAAACATAAATTCAAATGGAAATTTCACTCTAATTCAAATTGAAGGATTGTATTCATTACATGTTTGAACAAAATTTACAAACTAAACTAAACCTAGATTTTATTGTGTTGGTCGTGTTCGAAGGTGCTCCAATCCTCGTCGAGAGGGTTGTCATCATTGTCACCGTCGCCATCTGTGTCGGTGAAGCCTCTGATGCCCATCTTGCTGGCGGTGACGCCATCGTTGTCGTGCTTGATGTTGATGATACCCATGCCTTCCGCCAACCACCAGTAGGCGGTCTCAGGGGAGGCTAGTTGCACCTTGTTGAATGAGGTGATAAGTGCGGCGGTGAGCCCCACCACCTCATCTAGGTCATTGGGTGGTGGAAGGGCGAGGGTACACGGCGTGTAACTTCCCACGACGGTGCCAGATGAGCAGGCTCTGGTTCCTTCTTCGGTACGAACGTTGGATTATTTTCCTTCTATGCCAGGCAAAGGAAGAGACACCCCCGTAGCGGCGACTGCGCCCCCGTAGGATTCCTTTTCTTATATAGAGAATTGAAGTAGAGGGTTAGGGATTTTTCATGGGCTCTTTGAGCAAGTGTGGTCTAGCAATATCGACTGTAATTACACAAAGGGCCAATAATTGGTGACGCGTCCCTATTTTAGTACTACTTCATTGGTATGCAGTCTGTTTTGGTTCGCGCAAACAATTTTCGTAATGGCACTTTAGGTAACTACACAATATCACAGTCTTCAAGTCCAGGGTGAGATTTCGAGCTAGGCTTCATCGACACCCTCCACATTCACCGTTGCTTGGGCAGCCGGTCTGAAACCGAGCCCACAACCTCTCTCGTTCTTCTCTCCTGCTCTGCTCCCTGCTCCACCTCTTGTCCGCCTGCTCCATAACGTAGTGGCGGTACGCGAGCATCACCGTGACAGCGAACACCGCGAAGTAGTTATCCGTTCTGTTCCTGCGAGAAATCCCAAACCGATCGATCAAGCCAACGAAACGACCAACAGGGAACCGATGGATCGTACACAATTAGTTGAGTTCACACAATTAGTTGAAGGAAACTCAACTAATTAGAGGAAACTCACCAGTGGCCGGAGCCGAAGAAGACGGGCGACGCGTAGAAATTATGCCAGCCACCGCCCGAGTGCATCGTCCTCCGCTGAAACGTGCTACGGGCCACGGCGGCGCCGGTGGCTGCAGTGTGACCGGAGAAGCGGATGGCCGGCGCCGCCTGCCGGACGGCGGTACGTAGTAACGCCACCGCCATCTCTCGCGCGCGGGAGAAGCTCGATCAGCTAATTTGGTCCTAGCTAGTTTTTCGAGCTTGTTGGCTGGTGGAACTTGTACAAATCCCGGCAGTCAGCCGTTCAGCTAATTTGACCGTTCGGCCTTTTATGGGCGGGGATGGAAGCGTAGACGAGACCAACACGGACACGGAGTCGGGGTGGACTGGGGTAGCAGGAAGCTGGCCAACACGGTCAAGGACGTGGTGGGCCGCCTGGTACTTCGTTCCTGCTCCGCGTTCATTGGCAATCTGCATATTGCCAATGATGTATGCCACAAACGTGTGTAAGATATCAATTTTCAAATACTTTATATTCTGAGAGCATCTCCAGCCGGCGCTGTAAAAGCTCCGCGCGGCAAAAAACCGTCGGTTTGCCGCGCGCGGGCGCTGCCGCGCAGCTCCAGCGGAGGCGGGAAAAAGGCGCGCGCTAAATTTTTTGCCGCCCGCGCGCTTTCGCGCTATCCCGCGCGGGAAACTTGCCGCGTGCGCTGCCGCACGCGCTATAAACTTGACACGCACGAGCGCGGCCAACTGCCATCCCTCCCACGCGTCCGTCTCTCTCCCCGCCTCTCTCTCTCCCGCGCCGCTCTGCCTCCGACCGCTCCGCCTCCACGCGACTCCGCCGTCGACCGCTCCGCCTCGCGCGAAGATGCTTCCGCGCCGCCGCCCCTTCTCAGGCTACCACGGCGTTCGGGCGCGGCTGAGCGGCCGCTTCGACGCGGAAATCCATTCCGGCGAGGAGCGGATCCGCCTCGGCACATTTGATACGGCGCACGAGGCGGCGCGGGCATATGACGCCGTCGCCTGGCGGCTGGGCCGCTCCCGCCGCACCATGAACTTCCACGACGTGTTCATGCGGGAGCAGGCGGAGATGCTCGCGCCGCCGCTGCCGGTGATCACGCGCGAGTAGCAGCGCCGACAGCGGGAGTTGGAGCAGCGCCTCCTCATCGTCGAGCGCGACGAGGCGCTGCGCCTCGAATGGGCACGTGATAACCCACACGTATAGGGGATCGCGTGTAGCCTTTTCGATAAGTAAGAGTGTCGAACCCAACGAGGAGTGATACGTCTCAAACGTATCTATAATTTCTTATGTTCCATGCTACTTTTATTACAATACTTGAATGTTTTATACATACTTTACAGCATTATTATACATTTTCCGGCACTAACCTATTAACAAGATGCCGAAGAGCCAGTTGCTGTTTTTCAGCTGTTTTTGGTTTCAGAAATCCTAGTAAGGAAATATTCTCGGAATTGGACGAAATCAACGCCCAGGGGGCTATTTTTACACGAAGCTTCTAGAAGACCGAAAGGGGGACGAAGTGGGGCCACGAGGTGGCGACACACTAGGGTGGCGCGGCCCTGGCCGCGCGGCCCTGTTGTGTGGGCCCCTCGTGACGCCCCCTGACCTACCCTTCCGCCTACAAATAGCCTTCGTCGCGAAACCCCCTGTACCGAGAGCCACGATACGGAAAACATTACTGAGAGGCCGCCGCCGCCAATCCCATCTCGGGGGATTCAGGAGATCGCCTCCGGCACCCTGCGGGAGAGGGCAATCATCACCGGAGGGGCTCTACATAATCATGCCCGCCTCTAGATTGATGCGTGAGTAGTTCATCCTTGGACTATGGGTCCATAGCAGTAGCTAGATGGTTGTCTTCTCCGCTTGTGATATCATTGTTTAGATCTTGTGAGCTGCCTAACATGATCAAGATCATCTATTTGTAATGCTACATGTTGTGTTTGGCGGGATCCGATGAATATAGAATATTATGTTAAGTTGATTATCAATCTATCATATATGTGTTGTTTATGTTCTTGCATGCTCTCCGTTGCTAGTAGAGGCTTTGGCCAAGTTGATACTTGTAACTCCAAGAGGGGGTATTTATGCTCGATAGTGGGTTCATGCCTCCATTGAATTCTGGACAGTGACAGAAAGTTCTAAGGTTGTGGATGTGCTGTTGCTACTAGGGATAAAACATTGATGCTTTGTCTAAGGATATTTGTGTTGATTACATTACGCATCATACTTAATGCAATTATCTGTTGTTTACAACTTAATACCGGAAGGGGTTCGGATGATAACCTGAAGGTGGATTATTTAGGCATAGATGAATGCTGGATAGCGGTCTATGTACTTTATCGTAATGCCCTGATTAAATCACATAGTAATCATCATTGATATGTATTGAATCTTTATTTGTCAATTGCCCGCCTGTAATTTGTTCACCCAGTATGTTAGTTATCTTATTGGAGAGACACCTCTAGTGAACTGTGGACCCCAGTCCATTCTTTTACATCTGAATACATTCTACTGTTTTTACTGTTCTTTGCAAACAAACACAATCTCCCACTCGATACGTTTAATCCTTTGTTTTCAGCAAGCCGGTGAGATTGACAACCTCACTGTTACGTTGGGGCAAAGTACTTTGATTGTGTTGTGCAGGTTCCACGTTGGCGCCGGTTTCACTGGTGTTGCGCCGCACTACACTCCTTCACCAACAACCTTCACGTGCTTCTTGGCTCCTACTGGTTCGATAACCTTGGTTTCATACTGAGGGAAACTTGCTTATATACGCATCATACCTTCCACTTGGGGTTCCCAACGGACGTGTGCATCTATGCGTATCAAGGAGCTAAAGGTAGGATAAGTACTCTCTCAAGTTCTATCAACCACTGATACAGCTCTACGCGCATTAAGCGTTTGCTTCATCTAGGAAATAAAACTACAGTAGCAATACGGGTATGAGAGATAGCTTTGCAAGATAATAAATACATGAAAGTAAATATTAGTGCTGCAGCAATAAAGTACACTAAGTAACCATATACTAACATTACCATGAGTGTGGAAAAGTGGTGGTAATTGTGGTGGCTTTGTCCAAGATTAATTAGTGAAGACATTTAGTTCATTGTCTTTGATGTAGTTTTCAATGTGGGAGAGGCTAAATATACAAGCGCTCCACTACTTGGGATTACAAGTACTATATGATTGGATTGTTAGCAAACATCCGTAAATACTAACAATGCATTAAGATTTCCCCAACCATAGCCTTAAATTTATGGTCCTCTTACTCCCATACATGCAACTAACCGGTTTGAGCCATTAGGTTTCTGTCACTCCGGCCCACTCCGGCAGGACTACCCCCCTTCTTTTGCACATACTACTAACCCTATGGTGTTGATCCATGCGCGCACAAATATAATGGACACCAAAGGACAGTACCATATCAACATACAACTCTAATGAACCATAGACATTCAACAAAGCAATCAAAAGACAAATATACTACATACACATGACATAGATCATAGGATAAATATTATAGCATCAAACACCATGTTTACATAGGACGGTACAGAGGTTTATGAGAGGATGAACCACTGAATACAATGAGGAGATGGTGATGGAGATGGCGGTGAAGACGTCGGAGAGGGGCAGCGCAGCGGCGCAGGGCGGCGGCGCCGGTGGCGCGGGGAACTCCTTTCCCCGCCGCCGGCAAGCTTGGGGAGCGCTGCCCCTTAGCCTCCCTCCTTCATGGCTTCTTGGGGGCCCTCCCCCATGAAGATGGGATCCATGGGGGAGGCAAAAACGTGGCTTTGGTGGCTGGAAATTCGTGGGTGGAGGAGTCCTCCACGAGTTAGGGTTTCCTCCTTTATATAGACTCTCGGATTTCCGTCATCCCATCTAGGGCTTCAGTAAAACGGGTCTCTTGGCCGCATAAGGACTCCGATTGGGACGAATTTTACTCTAGAACGTTCAGCAGAAAATTATCTACAACTTCCTCTTCAGGCCCAACTCTGTTTTGTTGAGTCTTGGAAGTTTTTTACTACTGTAGGAACCTCTCCTTATCATGTTTTTGTGCCAAGTAAAGTTTCTATGTTAAAGTTGATGTTATATTTGGGATCGCTGCGCAGAAACAGCATTGCTGTCTGTCACGAATCTGGGCCTAAGTCTCTGTAGAAAATTAGAAAAAATCTGCCAATTTACGAGCGTGATCCTCGGATATGTACGCAACTTTCATTAGTTTTGAGTTTTTCCATTTGAGCAAGTCTGGTGCCATTTTAAAATTCGTCTTTACGGACTGTTCTGTTTTTGACAGATTCTGCCTTTTATTTCGCATTGCCGCTTTTGTTAAGTTGAATGAGTTTTTTTGTTCCATTAACTTTCAGAAGTTATGTGCAATGTCCAGAAGTGTTAAGAATGATTGTGTCACCTCTGAACATGTGAATTTTTGATTATGCACTAACCCTCTAATGAGTTTGCTTGAAGTTTGGTGTGGCAGAAGTTTTCAAGGGTCAATAGAAGAGGGTGATATAATGTGATCGAGAAGAGTGAAAGGTCTAAGCTTGGGGATGCCCCGGTGGTTCATCCCTGCATATTTTAAGAAGACTCAAGCATCTAAGCTTGGGGATACCCAAGGCATCCCCTTCTTCATCGACAACTTATCAGGTTTCTTCTAGTGAAACTATATTTTTATTCCGTCACATCTTATGTACTTTACTTGGAGCGTCTGTGTGCTTTTATTTTTGTTTTTGTTTTGTTATTTTCATTCTCTTAATAAGTTCATCCTTGTGTGGGAGAGAGACACGCTCTGCTGGTTCGTATGAACTCATGTGTTCTTAGCTCATAATATTCAAGGCGAAGTTTCTTCTTCGTTAAATTGTTATATGGTTGGAATTGGAAAATGCTACATGTAGTAATTCTAAAATGTCTTGGATAATGTGATACTTGGCAATTGTTGTGCTCATGTTTAAGCTCTTGCATCATATACTTTGCACCCATTAATGAAGAAATACATAGAGCATGCTAAAATTTGGTTTGCATAATTGGTCTCTCTAAGGTCTAGATAATTTCTAGTATTGAGTTTTGAACAACAAGGAAGACGGTGTAAAGTCTTATAATGTTTACAATATGTCTTTTATGTGAGTTTTGCTGCACCGGTTCATCCTTGAGTTTGCTTCAAATAACCTTGCTAGCCTAAACCTTGTATCGAGAGGGAATACTTCTCATGCATCCAAATCCTTGAGCCAACCACTATGCCATTTGTGTCCACCATACCTACCTACTACATGGTATTTCTCCGCCATTCCAAAGTAAATTGCTTGAGTGTTACCTTTAAACAATTCAAAAGTTATTACCTCTTATTTGTGTCAATGTTTTATAGCTCATGAGGAAGTATGTGGTGTTTATCTTTCAATCTTGTTGGGCAACTTTCACCAATGGACTAGTGGCTTCATCCGCTTATCCAATAATTTTGCAAAAAGAGCTAGCAATGGGATTCCCAGTCCCAAATTAATTAACCAAAATAGACACTCCTCCATGGTATGTGATTGTTGGATGGCACCCGAAGGATTCGGTTAGCCATGGCTTGAGAAAGCAAAGGTGGGGAGGAGTGTCATCATAATAAAACTAAAATAAAAAGGCACTCCTTCATGGTATGAGATTGTTGGCGGGCACCCGAGGATTCGGTTAGCCATGGTTTGTGAAAGAAAGGTTGGAAGGAGTGCCACCCAAAAATAAAATAAAATGGGAGCCGCTCTTTGAAGGTTTGTCTGGCAAGGGGGTTAGAGTACCCGCTACCATTCGTTGACAACAACAAACACCTCTCAAAACTTTACTTTTATACTCTCTTGATGTTTTCAAAACCAAAGCTCTAGCACAAATATAGCAATCAATGCTTTCCTCTTTGAAGGACCTTTCTTTTACTTTTATTGTTGAGTCAGTTCACCTATCTCTCTCCACCTCAAGAAGCAAACACTTGTGTGAACTGTGCATTGATTCCTACATACTTGCATATTGC
Source organism: Lolium rigidum (assembly GCF_022539505.1). Classification (NCBI taxonomy): domain Eukaryota; kingdom Viridiplantae; phylum Streptophyta; class Magnoliopsida; order Poales; family Poaceae; genus Lolium; species Lolium rigidum. Next base: position 209,847,847 of record NC_061511.1, on the reverse strand, counting down.
ACTTGTTATATTACTTTATGTTGACACTATCCATGAGATATTGATACGTCTCCAACGTATCGATAATTTCTTATGTTCCATGCTACTTTATTGATGATACCTACATGTTTTATGCACACTTTATGTCATATTTGTGCATTTTCTGGAACTAACCTATTAACAAGATGCCGAAGTGCCGGTTCTCGTTTTCTCGCTGTTTTTGGTTTCAGAAATCCTAGTAACGAAATATTCTCGGAATTGGACGAAATCAACGCCCGGGTTCCTATTTTGCCCGGAAGCATCCGGAACACCCGAGAGCCGCCGGAGGGGGCCCTGTGGGCCCCGGATGACATGGTGGCGCGGCCGGGGCTGGGCCCGCGCCACCCTATGGTGTGGTTGCCCCTTTGACCCTCCTGCGCCGCCTCTTCGCCTATATAAAGCCCCTGCATCGAAAACCCTTACGGAGGAAGCCACGATACGAGAAAAGTTCCAGAGCCGCCGCCATCGCGAAGCCAAGATCTGGGGGACAGGAGTCTCGTTCCGGCACCCTGCCGGAGCGGGGAAGTGCCCCGGAAGGCTTCTCCATCGACACCGCTGCCATCTCCACCGCCATCTTCATCACCGCTGCTGCTCCCATGAGGAGGGAGTAGTTCTCCATCGAGGCTCGGGGCTGTACCGGTAGCTATGTGGTTCATCTCTCTCCTATGTAGTTCAATACAATAATCTCATGAGCTGCCTTACATGATTGAGATTCATATGATGATGCTTGTAATCTAGATGTCATTATGCTAGTCAAGTGGGTTTTACTTATGTGATCTCCGGAGACTCCTTGTCCCACGTGTGTAAAGGTGACGAGTGTGTGCACCGTGTGGGTCTCTTAGGCTATATTTCACGAAGTACTTATTCACCGTTGAAGAGCGTAGTGAAGTGCTTATTTATATCTCTTTATGATTGCAATGTGCATCGTATCACAATTTATCTATGTGCTACTCTAGTGATGTGTTATTAAAGTAGTTTTATTCCTCCCGCATGTGTGCAAAGGTGACAGTGCGTGCACCGTGTTAGTACTTGGTTTATGCTATGATCATGATCTCTTGTAGATTGCGAAGTTAACTATTGCTATGATAATATTGATGTGATCTATTCCTCCTACATATGCATGAAGGTGACGAGTGTGCATGCTATGCTAGTACTTGGTTTAGTCGTTTTGATCTATCTTACACTAAAGGTTACTAAAATATGAGCATTATTGTGGAGCTTGTTAACTCCGGCATTGAGGGTTCGTGTAATCCTACGCAATGTGTTCATCATCCAACAAAAGTGTAGAGTATGCATTTATCTATTCTGTTATGTGATCAATGTTGAGAGTGTCCACTAGTGAAAGTGTAATCCCTAGGCCTTGTTCCTAAATACTCCTGAGTTACTACTGCTTGTTTACTGTTTTACTGTGTTACTACTGCTGCAATACTACCACCATCAACTACACGCCAGCAAGCTATTTTCTGGCACCATTGCTACAGCTCATATATATTCATACCACCTGTATTTCACTATCTCTTCGCCGAACTAGTGCACCTATTAGGTGTGTTGGGGACACAAGAGACTTCTTGCTTTGTGGTTGCAGGGTTGCATGAGAGGGATATCTTTGACCTCTTCCTCCCCGAGTTCGATAAACCTTGGGTGATCCACTTAAGGGAAAACTTGCTGCCGTTCTACAAACCTCTGCACTTGGAGGCCCAACACCGTCTACGAGGAAAGGAGGGGGAACGTAGACATCAAGCACTTTTCTGGCGCCGTTGCCGGGGAGGAAAGGTAAAAGGTACTCACACTCCGGACCTCGGCTACTAAGCTATTTTCCGGCGCCGTTGTAAGTACTCGAAGCTATTTCCTTTAGACTCTGCAATTGCGACATTTGGTTTCTTGTTTACACTAGTTAGGCATAATGGAAAACAACAAAAATATGAGAGATCTTTATGAACTTTATCTTGAATTAGGACATGATGTGTTTGAAGAAAGAATTAAGAAACCCATGGAACTTTATATGCATGCTAATGGGAATGTTATTACTATGAATGCTTTGAACACCATTGTTGCTAATGCTATGGAAAATTCTAAGCTTGGGGAAGCTGGCTTTGATGAGCATGATATTTTTAGTCCCCCAAGCATTGAGGAGAAAATTTACTTTGATGATACTTTGCCTCCCATTTATGATGATTATAATGATAGTAGTCTTTTGTTACCACCTGTTATGGAGGATAAATTTGATTATGATTACAATATACCTCCTATATTTGATAGCTACTTTGTTGAATTTGCTCCCACTACAACTAATAAAATTGATTATGCTTATGTTGGGAGTAGTAATTATTTTATGCATGAGACTCATGATAAGAATGCTTTATGTGATAGTTATATTGTTGAGTTTGCTCATGATGCTACTGAAAGTTATTATGAGAGAGGAAAATATGGTTGTAGAAATTTTCATGTTACTAAAACACCTCTCTATGTGCTGAAATTTTTGAAGCTACACTTGTTTTATCTTCCTATGCTTGTTACTTTGCTCTTCATGAACTTGTTTATTTACAAGATTCCTATGCATAGGAAGCATGTTAGACTTAAATGTGTTTTGAATTTGCCTCTTGATGCTCTCTTTTGCCTCAAATACTATTTCTTGCGAGTGCATCATTAAAACTGTTGAGCCCATCTTAATGGCTATAAAGAAAGAACTTCTTGGGAAATAACCCATGTGTTTATTTTACTACAGCAATTTTTGTTTTGTTGAGTCTTGGAAGTTGTTTACTACTGTAGCAACCTCTCCTTATCATGTTTTTGTGCCAAGTAAAGTTTCTATGTCAAAGTTGATGTTATATTTGGGATCGCTGCGCAGAAACAGCATTGCTGTCTGTCACGAATCTGGGCACAGGCCTCTGTAGAAAATTCGAAAAAATCTGCCAATTTACGAGCGTGATCCTCAGATATGTACGCAACTTTCATTAGTTTTGAGTTTTTCCATTTGAGCAAGTCTGGTGCCAGCTTTAAATTCGTCTTTACGGACTGTTCTGTTTTTGACAGATTCTGCCTTTTATTTCGCATTGCCGCTTTTGTTAAGTTGAATGAGTTTCTTTGTTCCATTAACTTTCAGAAGTTTTGTGCAATGTCCAGAAGTGTTAAGAATGATTGTGTCACCTCTGAACATGTGAATTTTTGATTATGCACTAACCCTCTAATGAGTTTGCTTGAAGTTTGGTGTGAAGGAAGTTTTCAAGGGTCAATAGAAGAGGGTGATATAATGTGATCGAGAAGAGCGAAAGGTCTAAGCTTGGGGATGCCCCGGTGGTTCATCCCTGCATATTTTAAGAAGACTCAAGCAGCTAAGCTTGGGGATGCCCAAGGCATCCCCTTCTTCATCGACAACTTATCAGGTTTCTTCTAGTGAAACTATATTTTTATTCGGTCACATCTTATGTACTTTACTTGGAGCGTCTGTGTGCTTTTATTTTAGCTTTTGTTTTGTTATCTTAGTTCTCTGAATAAGTTCATCCTTGTGTGGGAGAGAGACACGCTCCGCTGGTTCGTATGAACACATGTGTTCTTAGCTCATAATATTCATGGCGAAGTTTCCTCTTCGTTAAATTGTTATATGGTTGGAATTGAAAAATGCTACATGTAGTAATTGGTAAAATGTCTTGGATAATGTGATACTTGGAAATTGTTGTGCTCATGTTTAAGCTCTTGCATCATATACTTTGCACCCATTAATGAAGAAATACATAGAGCTTGCTAAAATTTGATTTGCATATTTGGTCTCTCTAAGGTCTAGATAATATCTAGTATTGAGTTTTGAACAACAAGGAAGACGGTGTAGAGTCTTATAATGTTTACAATATGTCTTTTATGTGAGTCTTGCTGCACCGGTTCATCCTTGTGTTTGTTTCAAATAACCTTGCTAGCCTAAACCTTGCATCGAGAGGGAATACTTCTCATGCATCCAAAATCCTTGAGCCAACTACTATGCCATTTGTGTCCACCATACCTACCTACTACATGGTATTTTTCCGCCATTCCAAAGTAAATTGCTTGAGTGCTACCTTTAAACAAATTCAAAAGTTATTACCTCTTATTTGTGTCAATGTTTTATAGCTCATGATGAAGTATGTGGTGTTTATCTTTCAATCTTGTTGGGCAACTTTCACCAATGGACTAGTGGCTTCATCCGCTTATCCAATAATTTTGCAAAAAGAGCCGGCAATGGGATTCCCGATCCCAAATTAATTAACAAAAATAGACACTCCTCCATGGTATGTGATTGTTGGACGGCACCCGAAGGATTCGGTTAGCCATGGCTTGAGAAAGCAAAGGTGGGGAGGAGTGTCATCATAATAAAACTAAAATAAAAAGGCACTCCTTCATTGTATGAGATTGTTGGCAGGCACCCGAGGATTCGGTTAGCCATGCTTTGTGAAAGAAAGGTTGGAAGGAGTGCCACCCAAAAATAAAATAAAATGGGAGCCGCTCTTTGAAGGTTTGTCTGGCAAGGGGGTTAGACTACCCGCTACCATTCGTTGACAAAAACAAACACCTCTCAAAATTTTACTTTTATGCTCTCTTTATGTTTTCAAAACTAAAGCTCTAGCACAAATACAGCAATCGATGCTTTCCTCTTTGAAGGACCATTCTTTTACTTTTATTGTTGAGTCAGTTTACCTATTTCCTTCCACCTCAAGAAGCAAACACTTGTGTGAACTGTGCATTGATTCCTACATACTTGCATATTGCATTTGTTGTATTGCTTTACATTGACACTATCCATGAGATATACATGTTATAAGTTGAAAGCAACCGCTGAAACTTAATCTTCCTTTGTGTTGCTTCAATACCTTTACTTTGATTTATTGCTTTATGAGTTAACTCTTATGCAAGACTTATTGATGCTTGTCTTGAAGTACTATTCATGAAAAGTCTTTGCTTTATGATTCACTTGTTTACTCATGTCATTACCATTGTTTTGATCACTGCATTCATTACATATGTTTACAATATGATCAAGTTTATGATGGCATGTCACTTAAGAAATTATCTTTGTTATCGTTTTACTCGCTCGGGACGAGCAGAACTAAGCTTAGGGATGCTGATACGTCTCCAACGTATCGATAATTTCTTATGTTCCATGCTACTTTATTGATGATACCTACATGTTTTATGCACACTTTATGTCATATTTGTGCATTTTCCGGAACTAACCTATTAACAAGATGCCGAAGTGCCAGTTCTCGTTTTCTCGCTGTTTTTGGTTTCGAAATCCTAGTAACGAAATATTCTCGGAATTGGACGAAATCAACGCCCAGGTTCCTATTTTGCCCGGAAGCATCCAGAACACCCGAGAGCCGCCAGAGGGGGGCCCTGTGGGCCCCAGATGACATGGTGGCGCGGCCAGGGCTGGGCCCGCGCCACCCTATGGTGTGGTTGCCCCTTTGACCCTCCTGCGCCGCCTCTTCGCCTATATAAAGCCCCTGCATCGAAAACCCTTACGGAGGAAGCCACGATACGAGAAAAGTTCCAGAGCCGCCGCCATCGCGAAGCCAAGATCTGGGGGACAGGAGTCTCCGTTCCGGCACCCTGCCGGAGCGGGGAAGTGCCCCGGAAGGCTTCTCCATCGACACCGCTGCCATCTCCACCGCCATCTTCATCACCGCTGCTGCTCCCATGAGGAGGGAGTAGTTCTCCATCGAGGCTCGGGGCTGTACCGGTAGCTATGTGGTTCATCTCTCTCCTATGTAGTTCAATACAATAATCTCATGAGCTGCCTTACATGATTGAGATTCATATGATGATGCTTGTAATCTAGATGTCATTATGCTAGTCAAGTGGGTTTTACTTATGTGATCTCCGGAGACTCCTTGTCCCACGTGTGTAAAGGTGACAAGTGTGTGCACCGTGTGGGTCTCTTAGGCTATATTTCACGAAGTACTTATTCACTGTTGAAGAGCGTAGTGAAGTGCTTATTTATATCTCTTTATGATTGCAATGTGCATCGTATCACAATTTATCTATGTGCTACTCTAGTGATGTGTTATTAAAGTAGTTTTATTCCTCCTGCATGTGTGCAAAGGTGACGATGCGTGCACCGTGTTAGTACTTGGTTTATGCTATGATCATGATCTCTTGTAGATTGCGAAGTTAACTATTGCTATGATAATATTGATGTGATCTATTCCTCCTACATATGCATGAAGGTGACGAGTGTGCATGCTATGCTAGTACTTGGTTTAGTCGTTTTGATCTATCTTACACTAAAGGTTACTAAAATATGAGCATTATTGTGGAGCTTGTTAACTCCGGCATTGAGGGTTCGTGTAATCCTACGCAATGTGTTCATCATCCAACAAAAGTGTAGAGTATGCATTTATCTATTCTGTTATGTGATCAATGTTGAGAGTGTCCACTAGTGAAAGTGTAATCCCTAGGCCTTGTTCCTAAATACTGCTGAGTTACTACTTCTTGTTTACTAGTTTCTATCGTGTTACTACTCGCTGCAATACTACCACCATCAACTACACGCCAGACAAGCTATTTTCCGGCACCATTGCTACTCGCTCATATATATTCATACCACCTGTATTTCACTATCTCTTCGCCGAACTAGTGCACCTATTAGGTGTGTTGGGGACACAAGAGACTTCTTGCTTTGTGGTTGCGGTGGTTGCATGAGAGGGATATCTTTGACCTCTTCCTCCCTGAGTTCGATAAACCTTGGGTGATCCACTTAAGGGAAAACTTGCTGCTGTTCTACAAACCTCTGCACTTGGAGGCCCAACACTGTCTACAGGAAAGGAGGGGGAACGTAGACATCAGATATATATGTTATAAGTTGAAAGCAACCGCTGAAACTGAATCTTCCTTTGTGTTGCTTCAATACCTCTACTTTGATTTATTGCTTTATGAGTTAACTCTTATGCAAGACTTATTGATGCTTGTCTTGAAGTACTATTCATGAAAAGTCTTTGCTTTATGATTCAGTTGTTTACTCATGTCATTACCATTGTTTTGATCGCTGCATTCATTACATATGTTTACAAATAGTATGATCAAGGTTATGATGGCATGTCACTTAAGAAATTATCTTTGTTATCGTTTTACCTGCTCGGGACGAGCAGAACTAAGCTTGGGGATGCTGATACGTCTCCAACGTATCGATAATTTCTTATGTTCCATGCCACATTATTGATGATATCTACATGTTTTATGCACACTTTATGTCATATTCGTGCATTTTCCGGAACTAACCTATTAACAAGATGCCGAAGTGCCGGTTCCTGTTTCTCGCTGTTTTTGGTTTCACAAATCCTAGTAACGAAATATTCTCGGAATCGGACGAAATCACCTCCCGAGTTCCTATTTTTCCCGGAAGCTTCCGGATCACCGAAGAGGGGCCAGAGATGGGCCAGGGGGCCCCACACCACACTTGGGCGCGGGCCCAGGCCTGGCCGCGCCACCTGGTGGTGAGGGCACCCTGGTGCCCCTCCGAGGCTCCCCTTTCGCCTATTTAAAGGTCCTGACCTAAAAACCCTGAGAGAGGAAGCCACGGTACGCGAAACCTTCCAGAGCCGCCGCCATCGCGAAGCCAAGATCTGGGGGACAGGAGTCTCTGTTCCGGCACCCTGCCGGACGGGGAAGTGCCCCCGGAAGGCTTCTCCATCGACACCGCTGCCATCTCCACCGCCATCTTCATCACCGCTGCTGCTCCCATGAAGAGGGAGTAGTTCTCCATCGAGGCTCGGGGCTGTACCGGTAGCTATGTGGTTCATCTCTCCCATGTACCTCAATACAATAATCTCATGAGCTGCTTTACATGATTGAGATTCATATGAGTTTGTATCACAATTTATCTATGTGCTACTCTAGCAATGTTATTAAAGTAGTTTTATTCCTCCCTGCACGTGTGTAAAGGTGACGAGTATGTGCACCAGTGTTAGTACTTGGTTTATGCTATAATCATGATCTCTTGTAGATTGCGAAGTTAACTATTGATATGATAATATTGATGTGATCTATTCCTCCTACATATGCATGAAGGTGACAGTGTGCATGCTATGCTAGTACTTGGTTTAGTCTTTTGATCTATCTTACACTAAAGGTTACTAAAATATGAGCATTATTGTGGAGCTTGTTAACTCCGGCATTGAGGGTTCGTGTAATCCTACGCAATGTGTTCATCATCCAACAAAAGTGTAGAGTATGCATTTATCTATTCTGTTATGTGATCAATGTTGAGAGTGTCCACTAGTGAAAGTCTAATCCCTAGGCCTTGTTCCTAAATACTGTTATCGCTGCTTGTTTACTGTTCTACTGCATGTTTACTTCCCGCAATATTACTACCATCAACTGCACGCCAGCAAGCTATTTTCTGGCGCCGTACTACTGCTCATATTCATTCATACCACTTGTATTTCACTATCTCTTCGCCGAACTAGTGCACCTATTAGGTGTGTTGGGGACACAAGAGACTTCTTGCTTTGTGGTTGCAGGGTTGCATGAGAGGGATATCTTTGACCTCTTCCTCCCTGAGTTCGATAAACCTTGGGTGATCCACTTAAGGGAAACTTGCTGCTGTTCTACAAACCTCTGCTCTTGGAGGCCCAACACTGTCTACAAGAATAGAAGCACCCGTAGACATCATGCTCCCAAAGTGATATCAATACTAATGTCAAGAGTAATCATATAATGGAGATTGCAAACTAAAATAAGATGTGCAAAAAGTAAATGATAAGACTTCTCATTAATATTCCATAACGATAACTCACACCAACGGATACATAGATAACCAACTAAGAGAGATACTTCCACATTGCATACTATTCCATATGATAACTTCCCTACTCATGATATGACACTACTTGATAGTAAAAGATAAAGGTAGTGATGATGTGATACCGCAGCACTCCCCCAAGCTTGGAACAAACCAAGGGGATGCCGATACCGATGATGAATTACTCCTTCGGTGATGATGATGATGGCTTCTTCTCGCGCTTCATAAGGATTTCCTTCAGCTTCAGCTTCTCAATTGTGCAATTCTGCACCAAAACTTGAAGAGACTCATTGTTATCCGACTGTGGCGGTGACGGCCTTGTGATGGGAATTGAGTAATATTCCAGCATTCTGCGAAGCCGCTGGTTCTCCTCCTGAAGTATCTCCACTTCCCTTTTGAGAGCACGATATTGATCACAAAACTCATCAGCAACCTGTATTGCTTCCTCCACACAAGGGAAAGAGTCAAGGTCCAGAGCAGGCGGAAGAGCTCCCTGCAAGTTATGAGAAAAAGAACGCCCAGTGTTAACCGATCCCACCAAGATTGGCTTACTCTTCGTAGTTTCCCACTCTCCTTTTGCTGATGCTATCTTCTTCTTCTCCTTATTGATCCTTTCATCCATCTCTTCCTTCCAAGGCTCCTTGTCCTTGTTGTTGGAGACCATGGTGCTTCTAGATCAAAACAAATCTGGCAGAAAACAGCTCGAAACAAAACACGACGAGAAAACGATATACGGACCTCCAGGGGTCCGGGGGATTATATAGCAAAAAAATTCGCGACATAAGGAAAGTACCAGATCGAACCAGAGTCGGAAAGGGGCAACGGGGCGGCCAGACCATAGGTCGGTGCGGGCCCAGGTCAGGCCGCGCTGGCCTATGGTGGCACGCCCTCGAGCTTCCTTTCCACTCCGTTTCGAACTCGTAATTTTTCATATTTTCCAAAAACAGCAAAAATATTGTTCGGAAAGTAAATTGCGAACTTTTCATTACCTGTACTGTTACCTATTCAAAGTCGAGTTCTGGCGGACTGTCAATTTGTCCTTTGATGAAAGCCTCCGGTGTTTCTACTTGAATAATATCAACATCAACATTATAAGAATCACCCGAGATATAATGCTTGAGTCTTTGTCCATTCACCACTTGCGTAGCATTGCCTTGGAGAGAGCTAATTTTAATTTCTCCTGAACGATACACCTCCTCAACAGCATATGGTCCTTCCCACTTCGAGAGTAATTTCCCTGCAAAGAATCTGAGACGAGACCGATACAATAGGACTTTATCCCCAATATTAAACTCTCTTTTGATGATCCTTCTATCATGCCATTTCTTAACTTTTTCTTTAAAGAATTTAGCATTTTCATAAGCTTCACTTCTCCATTCATCTAGAGAACTTAATTGCAGCAACCTCTTATTACCGGCGAGTTTCGGATCTTTATTTAGTTCTCTAACAGCCCAATAAGATTTGTGCTCTAGTTCTAGAGGTAAATGACAAGCTTTTCCATAAACCATTTTATAAGGTGACATTCCCATGGGGTTTTTATAAGCAGTTCTATAAGCCCATAGTGCTTCCTTCAATTTGCTAGCCCAATTCTTTCTAGATTTATTAACAGTCTTTCCCAAAATGGATTTAATCTCTCTATTTGATAATTCTACTTGACCACTAGTTTGAGGGTGATAAGCGGAAGCAATTCTATGATTAATGCCATACTTAGCAAGAGTTTTTCTAAAACCTCCATGAATAAAATGAGAACCTCCATCAGTCATAATATATCTAGGTACTCCAAATCTAGGAAATATAACATCTACAAGCATTTTTATAGAGGTCTCACCATCAGCACTTTTTGTAGGTATAGCTTCTACCCATTTAGTAACATAATCAACAGCGACAAGTATATGAGTGTTACCTTCGAAGAAGGGAAAGGACCCATGAAGTCGAATCCCCAACAATCGAATGGTTCAATAACAAGAGTATAATTCATAGGCATTTCATTGCGTCTAGAGATATTACCAACTCTTTGACATTCATCACAAGATAAGATAAACTTCCTTGCATCTTTGAAAAGTGTTGGCCAATAAAACCTGATTGCAGTAACCTTTTGTGCGGTTCTATCTCCAGACGTGATGTCCTCCATAAACACTACCATGACATTTACTCAATATCTCCTGTTGTTCATATTCCGGAACACATCTTCGCATAATACCATCCACTCCTTCTTTATATAAGTGTGGGTCATCCCAAAAATAATGCCTCAAGTCATAAAAGAATTTCCTCCTTTGCCGGAGCTGAAAAGGTTGGAGGCAAATACTTCGAAACAATAAAGTTAGCATAATCAGCATACCAAGGGCTCTCTCGCGAGCTCACCTTTATTACAGCCAATTGTTCATTCGGAAAACTATCATTAACAGGAACAGGATCATAAGCAATATTTTCCAATCTAGACAAATTATCGAACAACAGGATTATCAGCACCTTTCCTATCTATAATATGTAAATCAAATTCGTGCGGAAGAAGTACCCATCTAATAAGCCTTGGCTTAGCATCTTTCGTTGTCATAAGGTATCTAATTGCAGCATGATCAAGTATGAATTGTAACTTTTGAATCAACAATATAGGGTCTAAACTTGTCACAAGCAAAGACTACAGACTAACAATTCCTTTTTAGTTGTAGCATAATTTCTTTGAGCAGACATCAAGAGTCTTACTAGCATAATGAATAACATTTAATTTTTTATCTACTCGCTGTCCAAGAACAGCGCCTACAGCAAAATCACTAGCATCACACATAATTTCAAAAGGCAAATTCCAATCAGGAGGTTCGACTACAGGAGCAGTTGTTAAGGCTTTCTTTAGAGTTTCAAAAGCTTCCTTACATCATCATCAAAAACAAAAGGTACATCTTTTTGAAGAAGATTAGTAAGAGGCTTTGAAATTTTAGAGAAATCTTTAATAAATCTCCTATAAAACCCAGCATGACCAAGAATACTACGAATACCTTTAACATCCCTCGGATAGGGCATCTTCTCAATTGCTTCAACTTTAGCTCTATCAACCTCAATACCTCTCTCAGAAATTTTATGTCCCAATACAATTCCTTCATTAACCATAAAATGGCATTTCTCCCAATTAAGAACAAGGTTAGTTTCTTCACATATCTGCAAAACTTTATCGAGGTTTCGCAAGCAATTATCAAAAGAATTCCCATAGACAGAAAAATCATCCATGAACACCTCTACAATACTTTCGCAAAAGCCATGAAAAATAGCAGACATGCATCTTTGAAAAGTAGCAGGAGCATTACATAAACCAAAAGGCATACGCCTATAAGCATAAGTTCCATAAGGACAAGTGAACGTGGTTTTCTCTTGATCTTTAGCTTTAACAGCAATTTGTGAAAACCCAGAATAACCATCAAGAAAGCAAAAATGAGTATTTTTAGATAACCTTTCTAACATTTGATCAATAAAGGGTAAAGGGTAATGATCTTTCTTAGTAACTTTATTAACTTTTCGAAAATCAATGCACATTCTATACCCTACAACTACTCTTTGAGGAATAAGCTCATCATTATCATTAGGCACAACTGTCATTCCTCCTTTCTTAGGAACACAATGCACATGACTAACCCATCTACTATCAGCAATAGGATATATAATACCAGCTTCAAGAAGTTTTAATACCTCGTTCCTTACCACCTCTTTCATCTTCGGAATTAGACGACGTTGATGTTCAACAACAAGATTTGCATCATCTTCCATATTGATAGCATGTTGGCAAATAGAAGGAGAAATCCCTTTCAAATCATCAAGAGTATAGCCAATAGCTCCTCGGTGTTTCTTCAATATTTCCAATAACCTTTCTTCCTCAATCTCTCGAAAGCTTAGAACTAATAATAACAGGATATATTTTCTTATCATCAATATGAGCATATTTAAGATTATCGGGTAAAGGCTTTAAATCGAAAACAGGATCTTCCTTTGGTGGCGGTGTTGTACCCAAATCTTCCACCGGTAAATCATGCTTGAGAATAGGTTGGCGAAGAAAAATTTCCTCAAGCTCATCTCTTTCTTTCCTAAAAGCTTCACTTTCACTATTCTCCAAATGTTGCTGCAAAGGATTATTAGGAACAAGAACAATAGATGCACACTGCTCCATTTTAAAATCATTACTAGGCAAATCAGCTTTATAAGGAGTTTTAGTGAATTTAGAAAAGTTAAATTCATAAGGTTCACCAGCAAATTTAGTCAAAATTTTCTCTTTCTTACAATCTATAATAGCTCCACAAGTATTTAGAAAAGGTCTACCAAAAATGATAGGACAATGATCACTAGCAACGAGAACCAAGTACCAAAAAGTCAGCAGGATATTTAATCTTACCACATAGAACTTCCACATCTCGAACAATACCAATTGGAGAAATAGTTTCTCTATTAGCCAACTGAATAACCACATCAATATCTTCAAGTTCAAAAGAACCAATTTCATGCATAATCTCCGTGTAAAGCTCATAAGGAATAGCACTAACACTTGCACCAATATCACATAAACCATAATAGCAATGATCACCAATTCTAACATATAGCATAGGAACACTAACTTGTTTGGGTTTATTAGGATGTGAAACAATATTAGAAGCATCTTCACAGAAAATAATATGACCATCCTCCACATTTTCAGTCACAAGATCTTTAACTATTGCAACAGCAGGTTCAATTTTAATTTGTTCTTCAGGTTCTTTAGGTTTCTTTTCACTTTTATTAACCGCACTAGATATGACAGAGTACTCCTTCATTTTAGCAGGGAAAGGAGTTTTTTCAATATAAACTTCAGGAATAACATTATCAACAGTTTCAATCACTACACATTTGTTTACAGATGAATCTACGTCATCTTTATATGGTTCATGATACTTATCAAAATTCTTCTTAGGCAATTCATAATGAGAGGCAAAAGCTTTATAAAGATTTGCAACAACTTGGGAATCAAGACCATATGTAGCACTCATATTACGAAATTTATCAGTATCCATAAAAGCTTCAATGCATTTATAATCATAAATTATACCTGACTCTCTATCTTTGTCGTTCTCCCATCCTTCAGTATTTTCTTGGATCCGATCAAGAAGGTCCCTTTTAAACTCTTCTTTCTTGCGTGTAAATGATCCAGAACAAGAAGTATCCAGCAAGGTCTTGTCTTGAAAAGAAAGTCTTGCATAGAAATTATCAATAATAACATTACCAGGAAGCTCATGAATGGGGCATTTGATCATTAAAGACTTCAATATCCCCCAAGCTTGGGCAATACTCTCTCCATCATGAGGCCAGAAATTATATATGCGGTTCCGATCCTTGTGAATTTCACTTGGAGGATAGAATTTGGAATAAAATAAAGGCACAATGTCCTCCCAATCAATAGAATCACCATTCTTCGACAATTTATACCAAGTGCGCCGCTTTACCGCACAGCGATATAGTGAATAGTTTCTTTCTAACTTCATTCATAGCAATAACTCGCACATTTGAATAACCCGCATAATTCGTGCAAAAACAGTAAATGATCACCAGGATGGACAGTTCCATCCCCTTCATAGCGGTTATCCATAACACGTTCAATAATTTTCATAGGTATTTTATATGGTATCACTTCCTCACTCGGCGCTTCATCCACTACCGTTGCAGTAGTAGTAGATTTCCCAAATAGAAATTGAAGAGAAGATCTCTCCATAATGACTTATAGCAGCAGAGCAGAATTAAAATCAGCACAAACAAGAAAGGTTTTCCTTACCAATTCCACTTACCAATAGCGCTTCACTCCCCGGCAACGGCGCCAGTAAAATAGTCTTGATGACCCACAAGTATAGGGGGTGTATCGTAGTATCTTCGATAAGTAAGAATGTCGATCCCAACGAGGAGCAGAAGGTGTTGACAAGCAGTTTCGATGAAGGATTCACTGTAAATGCTCACAAACAAGTATTCAAGGGGTTTTGATGTAACAGATGAATAAAGTACGAGTAAGTAAAATGCGAGAGAAATAATTGCAGCAAGTGGCCCAATCCTTTTTAGCACAAAGGACAAGCCGGTTTGTTTACTTATAATGACCAAACGTTCTTGAGGACACACGGGGATTTTAGTCTAGTGCTTTCGCTTCATGTGGCTAAATAATCTTCATTGTTTTGATAAGTGTTGTGTGGGTGAACCTATGCTAATGCACCGCCCTTCCTTGGACTAATACATACTTGTGATTATACCCCTTGCAAGCATCCGCAACTACAAGAAAGTAATTAAGATAAATCTAACCACAGCCTTAAACTCTGAGATCATGCGATCCCTCTTGCATCGGTATACTAACGGGGGCTCAGGTTTCTGTCACTCCGGCAACCCCGCAATTAGCAACCGAATACAAGATGCACTCCCCTAGGCCCATAAATGGTGAAGTATCGTGTATTCGACGTTCACACGACACCACTAGAAGAATGACACCACAACTTAAATATCATAACATTGAATATTACTCAACCATAGTTCACTACTAACATTTAGACTTCACCCATGTCCTCAAGAACTAAACGAACTACTCACGAGACATCATATGGAATACAATCAGAGGTGATATGATGATGAATAACAATCTGAACATAAACCTTGGCTCAATGGTTTCACTCAATAGCATCAATAACAAGTAGAGATGAACACCGGGAGAGTTTCCCCTATCAAACAATCAAGATCCAACCCAAATTGTTACAGCGGTGACGAGGTGCAGCGGTGGTGATGGCGGTGTAGATGGTGGAGATGATGATGATGATGATGATGATGATGGAGATGATGTCCATCTCGATGACGATGGCGATGGCGTCGATTTCCCCTCCGGGAGGGAATTTCCCGGCGGATTCCTGCCCGCCGGAGAGCTCTTTTCTCTCTCGGTGTTCTCCGCCCCGCGAGGCGGCTGTAACTCTTCCCGAGGTACCCTCCGTGGCTTAGGTTTTCGGGACGAAGGGTTTCGCGAAGAAAAGGAGGCGAAAGGGGCTGTGGGGCCCCCACACCACAAGGTGGCGCGGCCGGGCCATGGGCCGCGCCGGCCCGTGGTCCGGCCCCACCTTGAGCCCTCTCTCGCTCCCCCTTCCGGCTTCCTTCGTCATCCGGAAAAATAGGATTTTTGGTATAATTTCCTTCCACAGCTTGATCTTCCGAAATATTGCGTTCTGACGATGCTTTTTCCAGCAGAATCCTGGCCCCGGTGCTTGATCCTCCAATAATGATGAAACATGCAAAATAGATGAAATAACATAAGTATTGTGTCCCAATATGAAATATATCAATGAATAACAGCAAATTATGAAACAAAATAGTGATGCAAATTGGACGTATCAAGCACATATAAATTTACTTGGAGTGGCGGTGAAATACCACATAATTGTAGGTATGGTGGACACTTTTGGCATATTTTTGTTTTTGGTGGTTGGATGCACGAGTAGAGATCATACTCAGTACAGAATGAAGGCTAGCGAAAAGAAAGATAGCGACCAACTAAGAGCGCAATAATGGTCATAATCATGCATAGCGACAAAACTTATTAATTAAAGCATAAGGTGATATTAAAAGTCTAAACTAAATGATCGATTCAACCCAATTGAAACATCAGACGAGATCTTCCATTTGCATCACTATTAATATGAAACCTTTTTACTCGTATCCAACACCAATCAACTTATTTGAAACAACTCTCATTTATAATATTCATTAAAGATCAGAGAGCTAATCATATATAACTGAAGCATACTAACAAGCTCTGAACAAAATAGGAGTGAAAAACCGGAGCTAAACGCAGTACTAGCAAAAATAAAACGCTCGTTGAACAATAAGAGTGAAAACTAGAGCGTTCATACAATTAGAACGAAGCGTGTCTCTCTCCCAAACAAACATGGTATGATGGTGCCCATTTTATTGAAAATAAAATACACAACAGAAAATAAAGACGCTCCAAGAATAACACATAGTATATGAAGCAATAAAAATATAGTGAACAGAAAACAGGACTCGATATTTTTATTAATGAAGAAGGGGATGTCTTGGGCATCCCCAAGCTTTGACGCTTGTACTTCTTGAATATATCTTGGGGTGACATGGGCATCCCCAAGCTTGAGCTTTTGTCCATTCTTCATCTCATCTCATCATTCTTCTTTCCTACACTTGAAAACTTCCTTCATACAAAACTCATCACAAATCTCATTAGCAGCGTTAGTGCAATGATAATATTAATCAAATCTACAAAGTTCAGTATGACATAAGAAAAGCATTTTAATAAGCATTAGCTAATGTAGCACAACTTCAATAAGGTTCTTTGATCAAGAGAACTCAAAAAGGTGGGCAAAAAGATGCAAATGCAAAACAGTGCAAGAATCTGTCAAAACAGAATAGTTCGTAAAAATTGATTTTTGAAAAATATTTACGCTGCCTAACTCGAAAAACTCTGAAATAATTAAAGTTAGATAAATACCTGGGGAAGATGCTCGTAAATTGGCAGCTCAAACTTACGTTCTGGTGATTTTTGGCGATTTTTCTCGTGACGAACCAGAAACAGTAAACAAGATTGCAAATCCCCCAAATACCACTTTCTTACCATTAGAGACAATTCTTGGCACAAAAACAAAACAAACATGATAAGGAGAGGTCATTACAGTAGTAATGACTTCCAAGACTCAACAAAGCAGTAAATAACAAAAATATAAACATATTGGGTTGTCTCCCATAAAGCTCTTTCTTTATAGCCATTTAAGATGGGCATGACTATTTGATGGAGCTCTCAAACCCCTTTTTGTTTTGTTGTTTTCAAATTATAAGTGAAACTGACAAAGAAACAAGAACCAAATAAAGAACCTAATAAAACTAAATAGGATAAAACCAAAGATAATAAAAGAAACTATATACAATGCTTACATGTGGATGGGTAATATTGAGTTTGAAGGAAACAACCTCATGTTGGTTGATGAATAGGGGGATGCCTTGGGCATCCCCAAGTTTAGATATTTGCATCTTCTTGAATATTCTCTTGGGATCCATCTACACATCTCCAAGCTTGAGCTCTTGCATCCTCTTGCTCATCTCATATCACCATATTGATTGGAACTTAAAAATTGCATCCACATATAAAGCTTCACAAAACTCATTAGTAGGTTAGTACTCATTAAATAAAATCCAAAAGTGTTCAAGTATCCCTAGTTTCTACAAAATCGATCAAATATTTAGCCACTGTAATACTGAGGTTTCTTATTATTTCAATCGTACGTCGAAAACGAAGGAAACTTTTGAATGCTAAGTAATATTTAAATAAAGAGAATAGAAATCTGTCAAAACTGAACACTCTGTAAAGATATCACTCAATGAGATAGTTACGTAGCTCAAATTGAAAAACTCATGATTAATGAAAGACAGATCATAACCTCAGGTCTATGCACACAAAAAATTCAGATCAAAATGCCATACTGAGATTTTTCACGAATTTTTGCAGCACAGCAGAGGAAATCTGTCTCAACAGAATCAGTCCATAAATATTGAATTATTAGATCTGTCTACGTACCTCAAATCAGAAAAGTCAGAACTAACGAAAGTTAGATAGCAAGCACTACTATGCACTCAAGAAATTTCAGATCAAGATCACGTTCTGGTAATTTTTAAAATTTTCTACAGTGGAGCACATGAAATCTGTTTCCTAGGCAGCATAGTGACAAACTTGCATAACAAACTAGGGGTTATCTATACATTCTATTTACAGCGGGATATGTACACTATATACACTATTTACAAGTTTTTAACGAAAAACTTCCATGGAAAGAATTGTTTTGGTTTCGCAGGCATGAACACAAGTGTTCAAGGTCGACCCCCACTTCACCATTACTCATCTTTCCAATCACTTTTCTTTTCTGAAAACATTTTTTTATTTTTTTATATAAGAAGTACAACTAATTTTTTTTGTAATTCGCATTCCCTATCCATACAAGAGATAGAGAACAACTAGGTACAGGAAGTAAAACTACTTAGAGATAAAGCAAACAAGTGCACACGAAAATATTCACCTACGCTATGGCTCCCCGGCAACGGCGCCAGAAAAGGTCTTGATAACCCACAAGTATAGGGGATCGTGTGTAGCATTTTCGATAAGTAAGAGTGTCGAACCCAACGAGGAGCTAAAGGTAGGATAAGTACTCTCTCAAGTTCTATCAACCACTGATACAACTCTACGCGCACTAAGCGTTTGCTTCATCTAGGAAATAAAATTACAGTAGCAATACGGGTATGAGAGATAGCTTTGCAAGATAATAAATACATGAAAGTAAATGTTAGTGCTGCAGCAATAAAGTACACCAAGTAACCATATACTAACAGTACCATGAGTGTGGAAACGTGGTGGTAATTGTGGTGTCTTTGTCCAAGATTAATTAGTGAAGACATTTAGTTCATTGTCTTTGATGTAGTTTTCAATGTGGGAGATGCTAAATATACAAGCGCTCCACTACTTGGGATTACAAGTACTATATGATTGGATTGTTAGCAAACATCCGTAAATACTAACAATGCATTAAGATTTCCCCAACCATAGCCTTAAATTTATGGTCTTCTTACTCCCATACATGCACCTAACCGGTTTGAGCCCTTAGGTTTCTGTCACTCCGGCAGGACTACCCCCCTTCTTTTGCACATACTACTAACCCTATGGTGTTGATTCATGCTCGCACAAGTATAATGGACACCAAAGGACAGTACCATATCAACATACAACTCTAATGAACCATAGACATTCAACAAAGCAATCAAAAGACAAATATACTACATACACATGATAAAGATCATAGGATAAATATTATAGCATCAAACACCATGTTTACATAGGACGGTACAGAGGTTTATGAGAGGATGAACCACTGAATACAAGGAGGAGATGGTGATGGAGATGGCGGTGAAGACGTCGGAGAGGGGCAGCTCGACGGCGCAGGGCGGCGGCGGCGCCGGCGGCACGGGGAACTCCTTTCCCCGCCGCCGGCAAGCTTGGGGAGCGCCGCCCCTTAGCCTCCCTCCTTCATGGCTTCTTGGGGGCCCTCCCCCATGGAGATGGGATCCATGGGGGAGGCAAAAACGTGGCTTTGGTGGCTGGAAATTCGTGGGTGGAGGAGTCCTCCACGAGTTAGGGTTTCCTCCTTTATATAGACTCTCGGATTTCCGTCATCCCATCTAGGGCTTCAGTAAAACGGGTCTCTAGGCCGCATAAGGACTCCGATTGGGTCGAATTTTAACTCTAGAACGTTCAACATAAAATTATCTACAACTTCCTCTTCAGGCCCAACTCCGTTGGAGGTCATCTTCGAGCGTCAAACAGACAATCACCAAAAACAGTTCTGGGACAGATTTCAGCAAAGTTCCAATTCGACTCCAACAAGGTTTCCTCTTATATTCTTGATAATTCCTACACATCAAAGTGTAAAACAAGAACATTGTGCACTTTTGCAACTATTAATAGGTTAGTCCAAATAAATCATAAACTTAATATAAAAATAAGTGCCAAAGGCATAATATTAGCATGAAACAATCAAAAATTATAGATACGTTTGCGACGTATCAGCACGTCGCTTCCCCGAAGACGTCGCCGCCACGGAGGCCTTTTACGCGCAGAAGGAGGAGGAGAAGGCGGCGGCGAAGGCAAAGAAGAAAACCAGCCGCGACAAGCGCCGCGCCGAGTCCGCGGCGAGGAAGGCGGCGAGGGCCGAGAAGGCGGCGAGGAAGGAGGAGGAAAAGAAGAACGGTGCAGGGCTGTCCACCATCGTCGGTGAATTTTCATAGTTTGTTTGATTAATTTTGAAAAAAACGGTTGAATTTAGCAGTTTGTGCCACGTGCGCGCTGCAAAATAGAGCCTCTGTCGGAGGTGCTTTTTTTCCCACACACACGCGTGCTGCAAAATAAAGCATCCGGCGGGGGCAAATTCACTATCACGCGCGCCAGCGGTATACAGCGCGCCGAATCGACGGTTTACCGCGCCGGATTTTTGCGCGACAAAGGTGCATATCTAAGTAGTTATTATCAAATCTCCAAAACATATCGGATTTTGTCATTTTTTCTTCTAGCGCAAAATAAAAAGAATTTTGGATTGAGATTTTGCATGATTGTGAGATGATGCATCACTGACAATATCTAGAATTATTTTCAATTTTTTTGATAATTCATAAATATTTCTTTGCATGATTGCCCGCCATTCGCTTGATCCCGCCGCTAGCAGGCTAGGGACGGATTAATACTTGAAGGGGGCATATAACCAATTCTTAGCAAATTTCCATAATAGGGGGGGGGGGGGGGCATGGCCCCCAGCCATCACCCCACTAGCTTTGCCCATGTGGCAGACCGCCGGCTACTTGTCTTCCAGCTGGCCACTAGTGCATACACATACAAACTATTTTGAAGAAAATCAAGGTAGATCGGCCGCCTTACCCCGTTCTACTGGGTCCTTCACCTATGATGGCAGGCAGCAGGCCATGGAATCGGCAGACGCTCGGAGTAGATGTAGATGTCGCATATGGTGGAGGTGATGCGCCTGACAGTGTGAGAGAGTGGATATGGCCAATTGCTTTATGATTCGTGCAATCTCAACGAATGCTTCGGCCGTTCAAAAGGAAACTTTTTTAGAATTTCAGTAAAATATATTAGAGGCTCCGGTCTCACATGATTTGTATCCAGTTATATACTTTTGGTTCCATCGGTTTGATTCCGTCTATTTACCCCCTTCAGATCGTAGTGGATGAATAGTTTTAAATAATGCCAACCACGGTAACACTTGTTGCTTACATTCAGATTGAAAACATCAACTAAAACACAACAAAAGATAATCAATATATATTTGACTACTTATAGATCCATTTGAATTTTTAGATGATCTTGTGAACTTAAGAACAATTTTCTCTTCCTAATCAAGGGACTACATCTAAATAATTAATCTTTAATTATTAACATGTTAGCCAATAATCCTTCACATGTTTGTTATCCTCTTACTTATTATTTTAACACTCTTTATCCCATAATTTATAAGATTCTCGAACAATTTCCAACCAAACACGATAATTGGCATCATCGGATGTTTATCTTAGTATAACTTGTTCTTTTTTAGATCTATTCTAACACCACTAATCTAATGAAATGTAATTACCGATGTTCGTTTATAGAGAAAATATTCTCTCTTGCTCACTCATTTTATCTTGATTTTTATCATGCACATGTTGTTTTGCATGAAATTGTATATTTATTCCAGATTAAAAATATAATTCTATAAAATAATAAAGTATAAATGTACTTCTTAATTATATTAACTTGTAGATTTAATATGAGGTTATAATGATAATATAATTTTTCTAAATCCCATTATTTTCTATTCAGAATTTCATACAAAATATATAGATCTGCACTTACCTACCTACTAAGAGTTGCATCTATCTTAGATTTGTGATTGCATCGTACCTTTTTAAAACTGGTGATGAAATTATTAAGTACTCTTTCCGTCCCAAAATGTAATGCGTCTAAGGACTGGTTAAAAGTCAAACTTTACTAACTTTGACCAAATATTTATAAAAATATATTTACATGTAAAATATCGAATTGGCATATTAAAAAAATATTTTATGGTGAATCTATTCATGTTAATTCAGTACTGTAAATGTTTATATTTTTATGTATAAACTTGGTCAAACTTTAAAAACGTTGACTTTTGACAAATCCTTAGACGCCTTACATATTGGGACGGAGGGAGTATGTAACACTATTTGTACCATACTACTCATTACAGGTACTGATTTTGGATATTAGTAAATATTATGTTATACTTCTACGGATAAAGGATACTTAGGGATGGTTTATGAGGTGCAAACAGAGCTTGGCTCTGGTGGTTAGGTCCCTTGTGGTGGAACCAGCCCACCCAGGTTCAAGTCCTAGACTTGGCATAGGTGTTTGCATTTACCTGGATTTATTCCAGGATTTAACCGGTGCTATGCTTTCAGTGGTAGGTGACGTGCCCGTCAACAGCGAGGCGCCAGTGGTGACTTCGTCAACCTCAAGATATGCCGGCTCAGTCCCTCGGAGGTGCTCATAGGGCTAGGGTGTGCGTGCGTGCGTTCATAGGGGTGTTTGTAGCGTGCGTGTTTGTAAGCGTCTGCGTTGTAGTGTGTTCTCAAAAAAAAAGGGATGGTTTATGAGGCTGAACCGCTGAAGTTGAAGTGTGTACAACAAATGATGGTTTACACATTTTCTCCATGTTGAAAACAAGAAAATCATTTATATATAACAGAGGTGTCAATCATCAATTAATCAATCTGGTAAATTGTGTTAGGAATGAAATAAATAATGGCTTGATACGCATATCCTTCTAGTATATGATGATGTTATCCCAGAGTTTGTCACAGTATGTATTGGATCTTTGATAAAGGCGACATGCAAAATTGGATAGCGAAAAAAAAATTAGCAAACGTGAACATCAACTTTATAGAGCTAAACTCAAGTTACATGCTTCACACTTCCGATTCTGATCTACTCCAGATTAAGGACAACACCGATGCAAATTAACCATAGGGATTAAGTTGCCCTTTTAGGCCTAAAATTGAAAAGGACCTGCCTAGATATTTTCCATATCTTCAAAATTCCAAAGCAGAGTTTACCACCTCGTTCAACGAGGTGCAGCCAGCCTCCCCTGAGACCGCCTATCGGGCCTCGGGGGAAGACATTGGTATCATCAACATGAAAGGCGAAACGATGGAGCCACCAACGGAGAGAGGAGCATCAGCGGCTTCCAGACATCAACGACGGCAGCGGCGACGGCGATAGCGATGACGGACCTCCCGGTGAGGATTGGAGCGCCTTCAAACGATTGGATCTGTTTAGTTTAGTTTACGTGTAATAAATTCCTCAATTTGAATTAGAATGAAGTTTTCAATTGAATATATGTTTTTATGTCCCTTATCTATTCCCGTTTCATTATCAAAAAAAATTATTCCCGTTTAAATTTCACGCACTTGAGTTGATTAACGATCCCAACAAGGAGGAAAGGGTTGGACGATCTCTTGGATACAAGTACAACGAGGAAGCGGGGTTGAATTTGAAACCGTGGACTCACCTACGGCTTTCCTATGGCAGTCATTGCTCTTTGTTTTTAGAGTCTCGCGTGACGACTAACACTGAATATCTGAGGATAAACTCTTTTATGGACACCTCGTACAATCTAGAATTTTGATTTCTTGCACTTAAGATGCATAATCTGGCACTCGAGAAATCGAAACTGGCCTCTAATATATTTGTTATCTAAAATGCACCGAAACAGATATACAGACTTAAATTTGTCCAAGTGGTAAAATGGAACCTTTAAAGCATGTGAGTTTATTATTTTCTCGTATCTAAGGACTAACTCGTTTAAGAAAATTTGTTTTTTAATAGCAATGTACAACATAACTTAACTTAACCTCTGCTGCAAAATATGTGAAGTGCAATTGTAAATATATACATAAATGTTTACGTCAAAAAGTCATTTAGTTAAATTATATTATTATGTGGTTAATTTTGCTAAGTGTATTAGTACATGAAGCCCCATGAGCTCCAGCAAAAGTATGATTTTTTGTCGGGGAGGCCTAACGCGGCGTAGGTGTATCCCGGGAAGAGGTGGAGAAGTCCGGCGAGCCGTTAGGGTAACCATGTTGTGTTGTCGGGGTAGCTGTGTTAGGCGGGGATCGGCTTCCCCCCTCCCTCACTCAACCTCAGAAAAAAACATCCTTGTCTGCATGGCACGCAAACCATACAACTCTGTTGTTGCCGAATGGCGATACCGGAAGAGACATGCTGAGATCCACTCCGGTAAGATTCCAAACTCATGGATTGTGTTTGTGCTTTTCCAGAAACTTGACGGAACCTTCATTATAATTCCCCGTCTCCACATTCACAACTAGACTGAACTGGTACGCAAGGACCTCTCCTCGGATGCAATCGCCAAGCTAATTTGGGCAACTGTTCCATTGTTTACATACTGCTGAAGATATGCGTACCACTCCTCTGTGGTATTAGGCCTGAAAGTGGTGTTCGTGGATGCATCAGCAAGGTACTCCAGATCGATTGCAATGAACAGACGTCCCTCCCCGTGCCTTCTCCTGTATCGCGGCGCCACCGGTGTGTATCCTGCTGCGGCGGCCGCGGTGAGGCTGCCCCGTGAGGCGGGGAGCGGGGGATTCGGTGGATTCATCTTTCTGCGCCGCGCCGCGAGCTAGCCAGGGATGCGCCGGCGCCGATTGATTTGGGGATGGAGTTGAGCTTCGCGGGCGGCCTGACAAGACGAACAAATTTCACCCGACCTGTTACAGAAAGTATGTTTTCCAGAGATGGAGGTGTATCTTAGCTTCATGAGGTTGGCCCTTCCTTGGGAGATTATTTTGGATGGGTTGGATAATGTAAGAGCATCTCTAGCACACCCTTTATCGGACCCATCCGCATAATAATTGTTGTTTTCGGTTTTGGGCGGAAAAAAAAGCATGGTTCTCGCGGCGAGGGAGATCTGCTTGTATTTCCAACCATTTGTTATTTGTTCCATTATTGTTGTATCATTTGATTCATATTGTCTCAAAACATTTGTTATAATTCATATTGTCAAATATTTGTTGTAATAATTCAGATTATTGTTGTATCTTATGAAACATTTGTTGTATCAATTAATTGATTGTGATATTTTGCAAAAACCTTTGCTGTGGTTTTGCTTGCGGGCTGAAAAACAGCCCCTCAGTCCAGACGCGCCAAACGTGGCCCGCAAAAACCTTTGCTGCGTTTGGCGCGTCTGGACTGCGCGGCCGACGCCTTTTAGGGGTGCTCTTAGAGTAAGATCCCACAAAACTGTCCAAACCAATATTTTTAGGCGTACGGGGGTGGAAGCGCCACGCCGCATCAAAATCCGCCGGTCTTCAGCAGCGCGAGAAAAGGGTGCGCTCCGAGGCCGCGCAGAAGCGCAGCGAACGACACTGGACGAACTGGGGTCTTGTGCTATCTGGGAAGCTCTCCCCATACGCCATTTCTGGCGAGGGGTCATCCTCCACCAGTTGCCGCCGCCCCTCTCCCTCACCATCGGAAAATGAGGCGACCTCGGACGAGGAGGAGGCTCACGCGAAGCTTCGACAACAACGACGAGGAGGAGGCGACCGCGATTGAGGCAGCCCGCATCGTCAACAAGGCGTGAGGAGGCTGCTGTCGTCCGCCAGGTACGCGCGTACGAGGAGGCGATTTTTTTTTAAATAATACATATTTTAATATTAATTCCAGAAATAATATTAGTTTTTCATCTTTTACACAAATAATAGGAACCCGAGTATGAAAAATCGGGGTAGAGTTGCCCGAATTTGTAATTTCGGGTTTGACCAACCCGATTACAAGATTCTCCTGCGGTGACGAAAAAAGTAAAAAACGAGAAATGATAAATCGGGGTGGAGGAACCCGATTTTACTAAATCGGGCATGTTGAACCCGATTTCAATAAATCGGGTCTGTTGAACCCGAGTTGTCAACTCCACGATTTTTTCCCGCCTTTTTGCGTTCTCACCGCCGTGTTTCCCGCCCGCCCTTGCCGCCACCCTTCCCGCCAGTCGTTGCCGCCATTCCTTCCCGCCATCATCTCCCGCCAATTTTATCCCGCCACTATCTCCTGCTATATTTTCCCGCCATGCTGTCGAATTTTTTTGCTTATAAAAGCATGCATCGCTACTCTGGATTGCACAAGTGCTTCTATCTCTCTCTTTTTTCTGTTTGCTCACCCTTAGCTATCATGAGTGTGCCGTGCTCTGACCAGGAGTTTAGGCCCGTGAAGGCGAAGGCTGCAAGTTTGCCCCCGGGTGTGACTGCGGAGCGTTGTTGGTGCGGCCGTCTTGCTAAGGTTAAGCATGTGGAGGATTTCTCCGACCAGTTCGGCATGAAATTTTTCATGTGTGCGAGCTATGAGCATGATCCACCCCGTAGTTCTGCTTCGTCGTCCACCAGGCCGCCGGTATGTTTCGACATAATTGTATGTTGGCTTAATTTTTTGTGAATGTGATTTAATGTTACTGTTTATGTTGCAGTCTCCCCCGCCCCTATGCAAATGGTTTCACTGGATAGACACGGAGCAGCCGGACTGGGCGCGACAGGAGGTTGAGGAGAAACACCGGCGTGCGTGGGCAACATTCTTTGAGGAGGAGCGTCACGAAAAGGCTCGTGCTAATGCTAAAGTAGAGCGAGAGAGACGGATCCAGAAGCTAAGGGCAGAACAAGCTCGTAATCGCGAGGTGAATCAGAAGAGGATGGATGATGAGGCTGCACGTAGGTTTGCAGAGGAAGAGGTGCGTAGGGATGCTCGTGAAGCGGAGAGGAAGAGACTAAGGGAAAGAGCTGCTGAAGCGCAAGCAGCAGAAGAACGCGGCGACAAGTCTGGAAAATGGCCACGGTTGACGCAGGGAATGTAGTGTGATGTGTCGTACTGGCTATGTATCTTAATTTCAGTTTTAGTTTGTCGTTGTATCTTAATGTAACATCCCAAGTTTTCAACAAATAATAAAGCAAGTGAGATTTCATTTACTCAAAATTCACAACTAACAAAAACTTTTCTATGCATATAGTGCCACATATAGTTTTATGCATTTAAGTGATTTTCTTTTGTGCTATTGCCATGATGAGTGTTAGCATGTGAATCAATTACTACATGAACCCAAATCAAGATCACAAAACCCTTAAATAAGGAGAAATGAAGAAAATGGGAAAAACCCATTCATCACTCACATACACCATATGTCAAAATGTAAAAACTTCACCAAGGCCATAATTGCTTGCTTCCTTGCTTCTAAAAAGCTTTAATATGATAAACTAACACAATTGTATCATTGGATCATGAATCAAAGCAAGAGAAATCAAGAACTCATCATACATATGATAATGGTCACTTGGGTGAAAAATATTTTCTTCACCACTTTGCACCCCTGTATTTCTTAAAACCTAAACCAAACTTTGTCAACCAAAGCCATGTCATCCAAGACCATGTCAAGGTGAACACTTTTCATGTTGACCACCATGGCTAGAGTTGACTAGGTTGACCAGAATTAAATTGACAAAAGAGGATCTGAGAATAAAAAGAAGATCATCTCAAATTTGAAACTTTGCAATTCTTTTCCAAATTGAGTGCTACCACCACCAATACATCACTATAATTATATAAAAGAGATTCACCAAAAAGAATTTCGAAATTTGAAAATTTTCTTCATGCGGCCATTGTGTCGAACACTTGGCAGGCATAAATTCAGAAATGTGTTACATGCATTTGTCCAAGCAGTTTCTTCCCTAAACCCCTTTGCAAATGTGATCATTAGCTAGTTCTACACCCCCTGCCTCTAGCCCAGTACTTGCATGGTCGATTAAAGCCAAGGAAAAACCCTAAACTATGCACAACTCCACCATGCCGGCCACTTTGGCATCTCCACCACCAGTCGACATTCTAACCCGTGCCCTTGTCCTGGAGCATCTACACTGCATAAGGACACCAACGGTACAGCTCACTCGATCGATCGTGCACGGACTTGATCAGAACAGCCACGCCAAAAACCATGCCAGTACCGTGCCCATGCCGCGGTGAGCGCGCTCTGGAGCGCGCCAGGACGCCGTGCACTCGAACGCGCTCGTCCTCGCCCTGCATCCCTACCACCGCGTCGACTAGCCACTCCACTCACCCTACACGCTAGACATGCTCAAGCACCGTCCAGAGCCTTGTCGCCGTCGTCCTCGTCGTCGACGTACCGCGGTACTGCAATGATCACTGGAAAAACTCGAGCGCGTCCGTAGCCCTTTCGTCTGCGCCAATACACGT
>NC_061511.1:209791484-209819089 GCF_022539505.1 Lolium rigidum | reverse complement strand
ATTTCCAAATTTTGAAAATAAGTTTCTTGCGGCCATTTATACAAACACCTTGTGTGCACAAACTGAATATGTGCCCATGCTGGATTTTTGGTTGGACTTGGTCCAACCCTGGCCTTCCTCAGATGCTCTGGCACCTCCTCTCACCTTTCCACACCACTGCCAAGCCCTACCAGCTCTGCACCTTGACCACCTTGACAAGAACAACTCCATGCCGGCCCTCTTGTCACCTCACCATGCTCACCCCCTCTCCTCTCACATCCAACTCACCCCACCATGTCAGCCGTCTCCCTCTCACTTCCCTGCACACGATGGACCCAGCCCTCGACCGAGAAGACCCGTGCAATGCTCAGCAAGGGACGTGCCCACGCCAGCCCGGACATGCCAGAGCATGCACAGGCATGACGCGGAGCACGCCAGAGCGCGTCGTCGTCTCGTCGCCTCCAATCTTCCCCTGACCTCAGCTTCTGCACGGAGCATCGCCACGGCACCAGTAAGCTCCCAGACAACCCCATCTCCCAGCTCGAGCGCTGTAGCCCACGTCACCGTCGACGTCCGCCGCCTCGGGTTCGCCAGGGCATGACATCGCCAGCCTGCTCCTGACCTTCCCTGTCCTCGCCATGACGCGCTTCAGCATCGCCACCACATCGCCTACAGGACGCCCCCATTCCTTGCCCCTTCACCGCCCTGGAACGGCGACGCCACCGTCAACCTTGCCCGCTCCTCGCAGTACCCCTGGCCCCTATAAAAGGAGGACGCTCCCGCCTCAAAACTCCACCCCATCTCGCTCCCCACTCTCTTCTGACCCTCCTCGTCCACTCCTCCCCCTCGATTGCTCACCGGAGCCTTCCAATTTCTCGCCGGAGCCCGCAGAGGACCTGAGGTCGCCGCCGTCGATTTAGGCCACCATTCGAGCCGTCGTCTCGCGCCATCTGCTTCCTCGTCCTCGACAACGTCGTCCGGCACCGTCGCCGATCCTCGCCGGAGCTCCAGCTCGCCGCCGACCCCCTACCCGAGCCGCCGTTGCTCGCCCCTCTCGTCGACAGCGACGACGACGCCCAGTCGTCCGATCGCGTTCTGATCCGACGGTCCTCAGCGCCCCGTACCGATTCGGTAAGTCTCACCCGCTGACGAGTGGGGCCTGCTGTCAGCTGGCCCGCGGGCATCGCCAGCGTAGCTGGGCCGGCCCAATCTTTTCCCTCTCCGTGGCCCAACACCGTTTCCCGCCAAGCCCACCATTTCAAATAAAAGAATTTCGAAATTTATTGTTTTCTTCTCAGATGCTGTTTTGAAAATTAAATAGAATAAAATCTACCAAACCAAATTGAACAAATTTTATATATTTGGAAACCTTGTTAAATTATCTATAAGACTACACTGGCCTCCATCTTAGATTTATTATAGACTTTAAATGATAAAAATAACAAGGCAGGGACTTTTCTGCCTTAGATTAATTCTTAAAAATCAACCAAAAATGCTTTTGAGTTGATTCCAACTCCTATAATTCACATTTCACTTACACTAATTGTTTCTGCAAAAATATGCCATGCCTACCTTGAATGATCATGGCCTAGTTGAATTAAAGGACTTTATGGCTATTTCTAGTCAAAGATATTGTCCAAAACTATTAATAAATCTTATGGGAATATTTCTCTCATTTAAATCTTGTCATGAACAATTCACAATAAGCTAGAGACTCTGGTCATTTAGGTCTCATATGAATTGTTGATAATATTAGATCCTTACCATGTTAGAATTAAATGGTATGAGGTGCTACACCTCATTTAAATCATTAGTATGTGGTATTAAACTATATGAGGTGTAGCCTCTCAATTAAATACTTACCCAAAGGATTCAATGAGAATTAATGACAAGTGTAGTAATAATCCATAGGTTCATATTTAAAAATATTCAATCATTTTCATAGTAGTATCTAAATTAATCAAGGCTACTTATTAAATCTTATGAGATGTATTGGTCTCATTTAAATCTTGCCTCAACTAAGTTAATATGGGGTATAGACTATGGTCAATTTTAAACCCATATTAAATTAGTTGATGATATTAAATCATTAATCATGGGTAATAAAAAGGCATGAGGTGGTGTACCTCATTTAAATCACTTCCCAAATTAATCCTTATGAAGAGGCTGACTTTGGTCAACCTAGGTCATAGGACATTAATTGAGGAAATTAAATATTAATATTATATAATGAGAGGAAATTATTTTCTCTCAAGAATTAAATAGAAACTATAATTAATATTTATAATGAGAGGAAATTATTTTTCTTAAGAATAGAATTAAATCAACTCACCAAATAAGCATGTTGAGTGATAGCTTAGTAGGAGTAATTTATGTGTGTGTGCTTAGCCTAGTACTTAGGCTTTGTGTGGTAATTGTGTGTATTGTACTCGTATCTAGACGCTAGTACCGAGGAGTACACCGAGGAGGAGGAGGACTACTTTGAAGAGGAAGAGAACTTTGATCACTACTCCAACCAAGGCAAGCTATTATTAATGAAAGCTAACTCCAATACAAGCTATACTCTTGCAAGCTAATATTCTTGCAAAGTGCAAAGCTCTACTAGAGCAAGGCACACTCACCAATTTACTTTATGCTTCATGATCCCATCCCAAGTTTTATTCTTACAAGCTTTTACTTTGATCATTATAACTTGCTTTTATAGTTAACTTTGGTCTAGGGATAGAATACTACAAGAGTATCAAAGTTAGCCTAGAACAATCAAAGCTAGTTAGCACCCCTCATGACTAGTTGCTAGTGCTAACAAATAAAATGGACTACTCTAGATGGGAATTGGTGAAGTGAAATGACTTTGGAAAACCTTGGAATGATGAGTCATTCTATTGAAAGATTTTGAAGGTGAATGTGACTTGTGAATGACATGGTGAACTTTACAAAAACTGATGGTTGGGTTCGGATGCGATACCATTCCAATTTTGCAAGTACCCCCACAATACCTGATTATGGGTAAAGGCTTAACTAGAAATTTATGTATCTTAGTATGGGTTCCCTCTAAACAAGCGTCATCGGGGTTATGCCAAGGGCTGCCTCCAAAGAAATATGAAATGATGTGAAATGACGTGAAATGAGGTGAAGGTCCGGCCCAAGCCCTGTGCAGTTCCCAGGCTGACTGTCTGTCTTCACTGGGAGGCCAAACTCATGGGGAGAGGTGCCTATACTAGGGTATGTAAGTGAAAGGTTATGGTTGGTAGTCCGCACACGGAGTGTGATAAATCAGGGCCAGTTAACCCTGACGGATTATTGCAAATGTTGTGGCACAAGTGTACGACCTCGCAGAGTGTAGAACTATTCGAATAGCCGTGTCCACGGTTACGGACGATTGGAAAGGCCATACTGTTCCGTCATCAGAACTTTTCAAAAATGTGACATGTGAAGGGTGACTTGTGATTTGAATTTGAAATGGTGACTTTGACTTGAATAACAACAGAGTTGTGGGAATGACACTAATGTTCCCACTTGAGTTAGTTAGCAAATGAAGAGGTTTTTACTAAATGCTTATGAAATAAAATTGGCTTTATGCAAATAAACTTAGAGCTTAGCACCCCCTTACTATAGTTGATAGTGCTTACATTAGTATTAGTTTGCGAGTACTTTAAAGTACTCATGGCTTTGTCCCTGGCTATTCAAATGGCCGGACTATGAAGGAGAACAGCAGTACGAGGAAGATGGACAGCAGGACGTCTACGACAACTAGGATCACTCCTGACGTCAACAGTTGCCTGTGGAATAGATGGACCGCAACCGTTACTTCGCTTCCGCTATGTGTTTTGTAATAGGATCTCTAGATCCACTATGATGTATTAAGACTGGATCATGTGATCCCTCTATGTAAGACGATTATGTGATGTAATGAATGATGTGTTGTGATATCAATCTATTATGTCTCGCAAAAACAATATTCCTGGGATTGCGATGAATGGCATAATAGGCATCTGGACTTAAAAATCCGGGTGTTGACAATTTGGCTCCATCAAGATACGCCATGCTTGTCTTGCTAGGAGAGTGAGGTTGGAAACCTCGGTATTCCTAAACCCTAGGCCATCCATGAATTTTGGCTTCCTCATCTCATATCTTCCCACGATACCCAATATGTTTCACCTTACTTGTTTCCCAACTTACGGATTAGTGAATTTATGTGTTCACATAGAGCACAAGGTAGTTTCAAACATGACATGGAGTAAACTGGAACTGTTTGAGCTACATATTTGATCAATACCTCTTTACCCACCGATGACATCAATTTTTCCAAGCTGTTCTCGAAAATCATTGCAAATAGGCTACGGCCGAGACTTGGAGAGATTGTTAGCATGAATCAATCCGCGTTCATCAAACACAGAAGTTTGCATGACAACTTCGTCGTCGGTGAGGCAAGTAGCCAGGAAGATCAACTTGAGGAGGCAGACGGGAGTGCTGCTAAAGCTAGACCTCGCCCGTGCTTTTGATTCCATCTCTTGGAGCTTCCTGTTCGAGGTGTTGAGGAGAATGGGGTTTGGAGAGAGATTCTTAAAATGGATAGCTCTATTGCTATACACGGCAAACACGAGGGTCTTAGTCAACGGTGTTCCAGGTGACCGTATTTACCACGGTAGAGGTTTGAGACAGGGTGACCCCACGTCACCCATGCTTTTTGTGGCGGCTATGGAGACGCTCTCGGCGATGGTCACTAAGGCTACTGGCGTGGGGCTTTTTGGAGATTTAGCGGGCATCTCCCCCTTGCAGAGGATATCGATCTATGCTGATGACGTTGTCATCTTTATCAAACCAGAGTTCAGGGAGTTGAGGGTGATGAGTCGGATGCTGAGCATGTTTGGGGAGGCCTCGGGCTTGAGAGTAAATTTCAGAAAGACGACGGCCACCCTGATTAGAGGAACACAGGAAGAGGAGGAAAGGGCTACTATGGTGTTGGGTTGTGAGCTGGCGCAGTTCCCAATCAAGTACCTAGGGCTCCAACTGGCGCTTAGGCCGCTGTCCAAGGCGGAATGGCAGCCGCTCTTGGACAAGGTTATCAAGTGCGTGCCCGCGTGGCAAAAAGGGCTCATCAAAAGAGAGGGGAGACTAGTTCGATTAATTCGATCATCGCCGCAAGAGCGGTGCATCAAATGGTGGTGGCCGAGGCGCCGGCTTGGCTCTCGGAGGAGATAAACAGATGGATGAGGGCTTTCTTTTGGGCCGGTAAGGACGAAGTGCAGGGGGGACAGTGCCTGGTGGCTTGGAGGAGCGTATGCAAACCAAAGAAGTTCGGCGGTTTGGGGGTGAAAGATCTAAGTCTGCAAGGCCTCGCCTTGAGATTGAGATGGATGTGGCTCAAACGCACGGATCCGGCTAGGCCTTGGCAAGGCCTACCCGGGTTGAATGATCCCCTGGTGGAGGGAATTTTCCAGAGTCTAGCACGTTTCACGGTCGGAGATGGGCGGCTTGACCTACTTCGGAGAGACGGATGGATTGGTGGTTATACTCGCGGAAGAGCCGGCTCCGGAGGTGTTCGCCGTTGTTCCCACTAGGCGGAAGAACACCCGTCTGGTGGCGGAGGCTATGCAGGGGGAGGCGTGGTTGGATGACATATCAGGGGAGATGACGGAGGAGCTTTGGAGGCAATGCCTCACCCTGTGGGAGGCGGTGGAGGATGTCGACAGAGACGTCTCCACATCAGACCGCATACTTTGGAAAGGGGCGGAGGATGGATCTTACTCGGCAAAGTGCACGTATGAGATGTTATGCCGGGGGAGTGTCAGATGGAGCATGAGTACGCCGGTCTGGGGCTCTTTTTCACCCATGAAATGCAAGATCTTCGCATGGCTGGCTCTGAGATACCGCCTGTGGACATCGGATAGGAGGGCTAGGCATGGGTTGCAAGAGCACCCGAACGCATGTTACATATGTCTGCAGGAGGAGGACACCGTGGACCACATTCTGGCCCTATGCCCCTATGCGAGACAGGTATGGTGCAGGGTGCTGCAAAGTGCAAGCCTAAGTATGATAGACCCTGGGGGCATGGGGAACCTGCAGAGATGGTGGACGGAGGCCCGCAAGCGAGTGAGGAGGGTCGATAGGAAGCGTTTCGACTCCTTGGTCATCTGCACGGCATGGATGATCTGGAAGCAGCGTAATGCGAGGACTTTCAGCAATGAGAGGGAGCAGAAGACGGTGGACCAAATGGTCACCCAGATTAGGGATGATTTCCTTTTGTGGGAGAGAGCGAGAAGAGGAGTGAGGCTAGGTATAGTGAGAGAGTAGGCCTAGGCGGAGGTGGGCGGTGTGTGTGTGTCCGCAGCACCATGGTGCTGTGCTTGTAAATTGTTTTGCTTTCACCTTCTATAAAGATAAGGCACGTTTTGCGCGTGCTCTCGAAAAAAAAAGACATCAATTTTTCCATCCATCCTGTCACTCTGTTCCATATCCTATCTTTTCAGAAACTTGAAGACTCCATTCTTAGAATTACCATCATCTGATGGCATTTCTTCTCCGAAAGAGATTCACTGGAACATTTAGAATCTGTTTCACTTTTTCTCGGATCTGGTCGGGTTATCTGAAATGCATTCTGGGCTGAGAGCGAGGCCGCTATAATCATGCTGGGCCTCCACGGGCAGACCACCAAAAAAACCTCAAAACGCAGTCTGCACTCACTGAGAAAAATAACGCAGCCCCTCAAAATTCCCGCACCTCTCGGTTCCAGCAGCTTGCCTCCGCTGCCGCCATTCGCGCCGCCGCGGCCGTTCCCGTCGCGTTCCAGGCGTGAGGTTGCTCACCCCTCTCTCCTTCTTCTAGCCCTCGGCCCGAGCAATGCAACTTGGGAACAGCGCATCTCAAACCCTAGCTAAACGAGCTGCCTCTACAATTTGCAGCAGCAGTCCGGCCGGCCGGCCGTGTACGGGATGGATAAGAGGAAGAGGAAGGAGGACGACGAGGAGGGTCAGGTGGCAGCGGCGGCGGGGCCGTGGGCGAGCGTCCCCAGCAACCTCCTCCCCGAGATCCTGTCGCTGGTGCCCTACCGGTCGCTCCGCCGCTTCAAGTGCGTGTCTCGCGCTCTGCTCCGAACCCGCCGTCCGGAAGAGGTCTCCCCAGACGCTCTCCGGTTTCTTCTGCTACTCCCTCCGCCACGGCCGCTCGCGCCTCGACTTCCTCAACATGTCCGGATGGGGCCGGCCGCGCGCTGGTCGACCCCTCGCTCCGTTTCGTGCGCGGCTACCAAGAGGTCAAGCCCCTGCACTGCTGGGGCGGCATCCTCATCTGCTACTGCTGTAGAGTAGACATGGAGGAAACTCTGAACAAGTCGTGTGCAACCCCGCCACCGAGGAAATCTTGGCCGTTCTGACCACGCCTTGTAATGAACTGATGAAGCACCTCAACAACACCCGCCTGTGTTTCGACCCTGCCATTCCCCGCCGCTTCAGGGTGTTCGTGTTCATGCACGATCTTACCGGGGTCATCGGTGTGGAGGTGTACTCCTCGGAATCAGGACAATGGACTTCCATGAAGAGCGAGTGGAGTCCCAAGACCCTGTTCTTGGCGAGGATTCAAGATGCGTCTTCTTCAATGGCGTCCTGCATTTGGCTACCTCTGATTCACGCTCTGCATTCATGCTGGACCAAGAGGGGAAACTGATACGCTGGATAGCTGCGGTGGACACTGAGGGGAAGACTTCTAGGAGAATTCAAATGCCGCACCACATTGATTCTTCTGGTGTCATTAGGCAGTCGCAGGGGAGACCATGCGCTGCGTGTATAGGCCACGAAAATGGCTGCCAGCTGTCATTTTGGGTTCTTGAGGATTATGCTAGTGGAAAGTGGTCCTTGAAGCATACTGCCAGCGTTTTGGAACTGTTAGGAAGGCCTCACCTGCAAACCGGTGAACTCTACATGTTAATTGCAATCCATCCAGAACATAATTTGATTTTCCTTAAAGGCGGAGCGAGACTGGAAGAAAC
This sequence comes from Lolium rigidum, assembly GCF_022539505.1. Classification (NCBI taxonomy): domain Eukaryota; kingdom Viridiplantae; phylum Streptophyta; class Magnoliopsida; order Poales; family Poaceae; genus Lolium; species Lolium rigidum. The sequence continues at coordinate 209,811,126 of NC_061511.1, read as the reverse complement.
ACTTATGCCGTACGATATGGATAGCAAGAAACTGCAAGTTATCTGCTCTCTTAGAGAATCCCAGGCGTGGAGATTCCAGCCTTACATTCCTTGTTTTGTGGAAAGGCCGTCAGTTGGTCACGAGCAGTTTAACATTTGCTAAGTCGGCGTAACTCCAGTGCCTTATGAAATTCAGATGTTGGGTATGGTCCAGATTCTCCTAGTTTTGGGCAGTGGATTGGATAAGTCCTATATCTGCCCCAATTTGGTTTTCTTGTTTGTTTGGTATTCAGGATCTTCAGGGCGCCTTTGAACAATGTTGGCTAGCCTTGAACATTTTGTAAGCTACCCTTCCATGTGTAATGACTAGTTATATGAATGAACCTAGTCAGTTAATCTCTTTGCTTTAAGCACTCATTGTTTTGGTCACTTGTTAGCTTGTGGCTAAATGTGAGACAATGGGCCTTATATATGTTTGAAATTATCAGCATTTTCACCTCTTTCTATTCATCTATGTAGCTGGAACCTTTACTGTCCAACTTGTTATCTGTCACAGCAAAATTTCTATGTCACCCTGAATTCGTGGACTTGAAAGTAGTATTCTCATATGTTATTTGAAATAGTTTCTCTTTTGTAGTAATTTAATACCTTGGAGTCTTGGATCAACTGTTCTGAGTTGTTGTATATACAGACGGTGATTCTTCCAGTTAAATCTTCATATATGGTGTCAAACAACATGTGCTAGACCAAGACAGAATTATATTTTTATTTATTTGTAAGGGAATATTATATTTATTTGTTTCTAGCAGAAGAAACTAGCACAACTGCACAACTCATTCACTGATATGTTTAGTAAAGATTAGTTGTGTAACGCCATGAAGGTTCGCCGTTCATCACCATAGCTGTTACACCCTATAGTCTGTTGTTTATCCTTGTTCTGAGTAAACTGTCCATACCATTATAGTTCTGCCTTGAGTTCCTGACTAGACTAGAGTGTTATACCTTCATCTATTCTTACTTTTAATCCAGGTTGTTGCCCAACTGAATCCATTACTGAAGCATCATAAGATTTCTGTTATCCATATTTTAACTTACTGATTTTTCTTATCCTCTACGGAGCAATCTAAACTGTACATTGAATTCTTAAATATGCAAATTGAATTCTTTTCTTGTAGCTATGCAGTAGTTTTTAGTTTAGATTGCCAAGGTTAAGCACAAACAAACAAAGCAAAGTCAAATCTGGGTATGATTAATGAATCATGCAATATCTTACTGGTATTTCAGTTTTGACCACTTCTCTTCACTAGAACCTGAACATGACAACATATTTTTTTACGGAGACCACATTAAACACGTTACCTTGATCCTGTTAATGTTACTTATGTAGAAAGTTAGTCCTTATAGTTACTTGCCAAAGGTAATGTATTTACCATGGTGTTTGTTTGAAAAAATAGCCACTCAGGAATGATTCTCATAAAAGAAAAGGAAAACATGAAACACAGAATGTGAATTCCATGTTAAAGCTTGAAGTGAAAGATAGGCTGTGCAAGGTCATGGTGAATCAGCAATCACAAATCACCAGCAATGATTACATGACGCACATACAGTGAATTCTGAGGTTTCCCTGTGAAAGAATTATGTTTTCTTGTTAAATATTAGTTGTTTGATCTCCCCCCTTAATAGACCTGACTTTCACTGTGCTTTGACATCTATCCATTGACATTCTCACACTCTAATAACTCTACCACACCTGTAGCTATAGGCCACATCAAAGGAGATAATGTTTGATTCTTCCACTCTACCAACTTTGAGCCTTTTTTCGACGTTCAGGATTTCAGAATAACAACAAATAGCTGGAATTTCCTGCCTGGAAAGTTGAGTGTCTAGAACATAGTTGTTCCTTCAGCATCTTGCAAACTTCTCTTTGTTGATTTGAGTGATGTGATGCATCCATCCCTTTGCTGTAAACATGATGTTATTTGAGAGAATTTTAGTCGGTAGCATGATAACTTCACTTGTTGGCTGGATGCTGAACTTGGCATAAATCCAGAAATGGGCTATGTGTGTACATTCGTTTTGAACATAACGGCAATAGCACGTAATTCCTAAACAGTAATATACTATTCTGATCTTGATCTTTTGCCAGCGCACTTACGAACATTTTTTCTATTAATGTCAAGGGAAGGTAATCTTTCACATATTCTACTACATTTCTATGAGGTATGTTGGTTACTCATAGGCTAGAACTTACATCCAGCTTTGCGTTTCTGAACCTGGATGTTGTCATCATTGTGTGCTGTTCTCCTTTTCTGGTGAGAACCGATAGGTCTGATAAAGTTGAATACAAGACAAAACATACACACTTAGAATGACCTGATCAATGGATATTCAAACTTAATCCATGGGACAAGCTCTAGCTTTGAGCTCTGATAAAGGCATAAAGTTGGACTACAGTTTGTTCAAGTAATGACAGTTTAACTGCCTGAGCCTGTAGGCCCATAGACACTCTAGCTTTGAACTCATTTTCCAATGTCATTCATGGATTATATTGTTCTATCTCCAAATTTTAAGAGAGATTAACATTTTTTTTATTACTTAAGGTTGATCATAGGATGTATTCTGCAGCATGCTGACCATAACTTCATTTTGTATCTCTGTTTTTCTCTTCGGTGCACTTTTCAAAGCCTAAATTGAACATTGAATCAAACATGCACACAAAAAAGACAGCAAATATATAAAATAAAGTTAATGCATGTCAACAACCAATAGTACAAAGGAGAATATTTGTTAATTTGAAGAGAGATCAATCAATACAATAGTGAGCACACAGAAATGCAGAATGCCCCAGTTACTTTAAAAGGCATAATTCCTCTGATAATGGTGTCTACAATCTTCCCATTTTGCAACATTCCTTCTCGCATTCTGGAAGTTGACTTCTGTCAAAGCCTCAAGCTTTGATGTGGATTTCTTGTTACAGTGAGTAATCTATACCAAGTGATTTGGCCCTAGTGGTAGCTGAAGTGGAGAATGTATCTAACTGCATGTTCAATCAGAAACTTGCTTGCTTGGCAAAATATCAGTGTTATGGTGGAAGTAGACTACATGTATATTGTCACTGCTATTGTATATCATCCTCTTGGCACGAGTAGTGTTGGAGTTAGCTTGTTGATTTGCAAAGCTGAATGAAGCATGAAGTAGATAATATTTTAAGAAGAGTGTTCTTTTACTGCCCTCATGTCTTCCCTAACCGTATACTGTTGAAAATGACAAATCTGATATTCTGTACATGAACCTTCTCAAGAATGTTTTCTGACTTTATAAAAACCCCACCTTTTGTAGCAGTATGTGCATAAGGTTGAGGAAAAATATGTAATAGTGAGGAATATGCAGGCTTCTAGTACTAAGACATAGCACAAACATAGCCTACAATTTGCAGTGTAAGAAAGGCTAAATCAGGTAGCTGATGAATCCGTCTCTCGAAATAGCTTCATCTACCTCAGTGCAGCTCTAAACTTCTAATGTTAGAAAGGGACAAAAATTGCATATAGATCACATATTTTAGCTTGAGCTGCCCCCCCCCCCCCCACCCACACACACACACACACATTACCCATCCCAATCATTAGAAAATGCAAAGGGGAATGGTATATGATTCTTGCTGCATGTAGTGGGTTAGTAGTTAGCACACCAGAAAAACCAGATGCAAACTTTTGCATCACTCTGGTATCAAATTACTGAAATTTCGTTGAGGTCAATTTATTTTTTAGCACCACTTGAATTTCCACCGTCGAAAAGGGATCAACTGCGCTCCATTGCTGAAATCAACCAGACATATTGCGCAAAGGTTCCCACCTTTGCTGCCAAGCAAACCTACAGTAGAAGATAGCTATGAGGAAGCTCACACCAATGTAAACGAAAAAGATTGTTCATGTCTTGTTCAGTAAAATTAACTTCTATTGTAAAATAATGTAAGCAAGACTGATTTCGTTATTTTACGGCAAAAAAACACTGAAGCTTAGATTAATTCCAACATGATATTTTAACAATTTGTGCCATCAAAAGTAATAAGCAACCATATGATGTGTATGCCACCATAACTACTTCATAGTATTAATCACTTATGTTTGTGTACTTATGTCTGAAAGAATTTGTACCTTCATCAAGATTGCACCACGTTTTATGCTGCACGTTGAATTGCATTTCAGCTTGATATGGTTCCCTCATCCATGCTGATTTGGTACTGGCACTTGACAGGTACTGCTGGCAATATAATAATTCTTTCTTGACACTATAGCCTGATGGTATACCAAAACAAGTTGCGGTATATAATTCTTGACACTGAAATTCCTTTGTCGGAAATTATTTTCTGAAAATCCATGGATGATACTTGAGGTAAGGGTTCCGCATGAAAGCTTCATTGTCTAGGAAATAAATTCGCTTATGCTTTATATTCCTTGCCATTTACTTAACTTTGTAGCATAGGAGTCACGCCAATTCACGCAGAAGAAGGCAGTGGGCATTAGTACTCCATGCAACGAGCAGAGAAATGTTTGGTTGGCTGCAAAATGAGATCAATGGGGGATGAAGCAACATTTATATATTTTGGTTCCCTCTCCACTGCCGAAGATGCATCTTACCAACCTGTGTGCGAGATGCACCCTTAACCTTTGCATTAAATGGTAGGTTTCACTGTCACCGTCTGTGTCTAGGCTGTAAGTATTGTGCCAAATTCTTACTTCTAGAGCAATAGCCATCGATTTGCCCTGGTAATCCCGAGAGCTTTCCAGGTCCAGATTCTCTTGTCATGACAGCTTTAGTGAGCACGGTGGCAAAAAAAACCACTGTTGTGTGATTGATGCAGATTCAAGGGATTCTTTGACATATATTCCCTTCTTCAAGGCTTCAGGCTTCCACTATAAATATAGACAAATGGGGATGTGGACTTCATACACTTCCTTACATCTGAGATTATACTAGTACTAGAGCTCATAAGCATAAGTACCTAGTGCTCTTGTTGCAGGGACAACAGAAGCCATGAGCTATTACGGAAGCAGCTCCTCTGGTAATTACATCTTCTCCATAGATATGACCATGCTCTAATACACCATGGACACTGAAAGGTCAATGCTGAGATCATTGCAATTGGCCATTCAGGTGGCAGGGGTGGCCGTCGAGTCGAGTATGGGAGGAGCTATGTGGTGAGGCCAAAGGGACGTCACCTAGCCACCATTGTGTGGCTCCATGGCCTAGGTGACAATGGTGCAAGGTATTACTTCTATCTTAAACTTCGCCTACTCAGGTTATGCCACTCTAGTGCTAGCTAAACATGCCACCCATCTGGTTTTGATCCTTGGATTGACCTGACAGACCTTGCTTCTCTTAACAGAATACCAGAATTCCTAGCCAAATATAATAAATCATAAATGATGGCACTTTTCATGCAACATGCATGCTATGTGTTGTGTAAATGTAATAGGGATGCAAGAAACCACACATGTCGACCAAAGAGGATCCGAGTTAAGATCATTGTGATGTTTATGCAGACACTTTATTCCCTTGCATCTTTTAGCTTGAAATGATTGAAGTGGCCTCCTTTTCGCATGCATATATTCCTAGTATTGCATTACTCAAAGTAAATAATTTCCTTGTCCTACATTAAACCTAACAATCATCTCATGGACATCAATATGCTCTCACTTTTCTTCATGCAGTAAGTGGAGAGGAATGTCAAATACTTCGTTGATGTGGCCTAATAATAGAAAAATACCGCATAAGTGTAGGTAGTTGAAGGAAGATCCCTAATTTCCTATCCCATGTCTTGGAAAAGCATGTAAAGGATGCCATAATTTTTGATTAGGCAGTAGAAGAGAGCATTAGCTTCTGGAGCAAAGAGCTAAAAAGCAAGCCTAAAGATTTACCTTTTTGTGGAAAGGAAAATACAGTAATACCGAGAAGGATCTAGATGTCTTTCTAACAAGTAGGACAATAACAAGAGCCCAGCCGAAAAAGACTCAAACCTGGGGGCTAAGAATGTACTTTTAGGAGGCACGTGCAGTTCACATAATCTGTTGCAAAACGCTGGAATGGAATATCTTCACCAGTTGCTGCTGCTAATGCTATTCCTGATAAAGTGTTCTAACTTCTTTTGTCCGTTCTGCAATTTTCAGCTGGTCCCAGCTTCTGGATTCTCTTCCTTTGCCCAATGTAAGCATCGATGCTTTGTACTTGAAGCACTCTTGTTGCCCAAAAATCCACTTTAGAGCTCGAGCTACATGGAGCTCGGTTTTTTCCAAAATTTGAAAACATAATTTTAAAGTTTCAAAAAAAAATCTGAATTCGTAGACATATGATGTACTCTATGAACACACAAAATCTCAACCCGAAATGACCTATATAGTTATATTATGGGCTTAACAAAAATGAAAAAATCTGACAGAATTTGGAGGATTGATTTTTTGCACTGTTCACTAATTTGGATGTCAGATTTTGGCATTTTTGTGCAGCCCAAAGTACGGGGTATTTCGAGTTGATAATTTTTTAAGTTGACAGAGTACATTATTTTCCACATTATTTTCGTTTTTTTTGAAAAATCAAAATGTCATTTTTAAATGATTCAAAAAAGGGCCTATGTGTAGCCCGAGCTCCAAATGTCCGCTCTCTCTTATTTCCCAACTTATACATAATATTCACTTTCAATGCAATATAACCAAAGTGCAGTAGTGTAGCCTGTCTTGTTCAGTACCTTTGGGCAGTTTGTTTATGCTGCAACCAAGTTTATTCACCTTGAGGTTTATTGCTCATGTAGATCAAGTGGATATGCCCCACCGCAGCAACCCGGCCTGTCGCTGCTTTTGGCGGATTCCCCTGCACTGCATGTGGGTTTCTTCTTCGTTCGAACTTTGCTGCATATTTTGAGGCCCGATTTGGTACCTGGGAACTTCCCTTGAATGCTATGGGAAATGAACAAAGTTTTTTTTTCCGTGAAATTCATGTGCTCCACACAAGCCATGAAATTCATGTGAACATAGTTATGTATCTGAAAACGGGCTAAACAGCAGTTTTGTGGCACTGGAACAGGGTTTGACGTTGTTGTTGGACAGGGTTTGACGTGGACGACACTTCGGTGGATGGTCGTGATGACATAGAGGGCCTGGATGCTTCAGCTGCACACATAGCAAACCTACTGTCGTCTGAGCCGTCTGATGGTACTAACCTCAGGATCAACCGTACCATTACATGGACAGCTCAGTAGCTTCATCTAACTGATTATTCACCTCGTTTGGTGTTAACGATTGTGTGGATGCAGTGAAGCTCGGGATCGGTGGGTTCAGCATGGGTGCAGCCGCGGCTTTGCACTCGGCAGCATGCTATGCTCACGGCAAATTCAGCAGCGGCATCCCCTACCCAATCACGCTCAACGCAGTCATCAGCTTGAGTGGCTGGCTCCCTTGCTCAAGGTGGTCCAACTATGTCCACTCAGCGCAGAATCTCATCTACCAAGAACACCTGGCACTTTTTTGTTCCTAATATTGTAAGAGGCCCTAATGGTCTTGGTAATTTGATGCGTTCAGGACCCTGAGGGGAAAGATCGAGAGCTCACACATGGCAGCAAGAAGAGCCCTCTCCCTGCCCATCCTGCTCTGCCATGGAAGAGGTAAGAAGCAAACGAACAAGGTTATTGAATCAAGTAGAGCAACTCAAAAGATGAATTACACTGCTTGTTACTGAATTCTGTGTGATGTTACTGTTGCAGCGGATGAGGTCGTGTCCTACAGGAACGGTGAGCGGTCGACCGAGTATCTGCGGTCATCAGGGTTCTCATACGTGACCTTCAAGTCCTACAACGGGTAGACATCTCGCATCCAAACTCGTCCTCTTTACTCCCTTGCTCCCCAGATTACTTGAACACTGAACAAGGGGTTTCTCTGACGGTGCAGATTGGAGCACTACACTATCCCCGAAGAAATGGACGATGTCTGCAAGTGGCTCAGCTCAAGGCTCGGCGTTGACCGATCTCGCTAAATGGAACAGCCTCAGTTGTGCTGGCGATGGCTTCGCCAATAGCATATACTCCTAGCAATGAGTGAAACTATAGAGGGATGAATGCAGGCTTAATTGGTAGCTTGTAACACTACGTGCCATGGTGCAGTATTGGTGCTGTATAACCGGTAAGAAGTGAGTACATCGGAAGAATATGTAATGTAGTGCTTGTTTTGTAATGCTGTAATAACGCAACTGAGAAAGGATGTCCGTACAATCATGTATTCATAGTATACTACCTGTGCTCATATCACTGCAGATTTTTTTTTTGTTTCAAACACCGATCAGAATCCATCAGAATCCCTCTAAAGTATAAAAGAAAACTTTACAAGACTAGGTCCACTGTCCTTAACCTAGTTGTGTTTACAGTCGCATATTCAACAGGCAGGAAGCGGCATATTTGAATGGAGGATGGGCGTCATGTACTCATGTTGAAGATGGTAAGAGCATCTCTAGTCGCGTCCCCCAAATCGTCCCCCAAACCGCGCCGGATTGAATGTTTGGGGGACGTGTTTTGTTCGTGCCGCGTTTGGGGGACGTCGCTCCCCAGCCGCGTCCCCCAAACGCCGTCCCCAAACATTTAAAATACTTTTTTTAACACATAACCATTAATCAAATGTAGCATATGAATAAAAATGTTTGCGAGGATTGTTTTCAAATTAAATTACAACAAACAATAAAACAAGTAAACAAATATAACAAATATAATTAAATGCTCCCGCATGTCGTCGTCGAAGGCTTGCTCGTCCTCCAGCAGCAGGGCAAGCATCTCATCGTCGCTGTCCATGGCTAAACCAAAATCAATGGTTGAAATTGCGCCGAGGCAGACGACGCAACAAACAGCGGGCAATCGCGCCTACCTGGCAAGTCATCGAGCACCTTCTGTGCGCGGAGGTGGGGTGGATTTGACGGCGCGTGCTCGGGACGCGGCCGGCGACGCGGCGGCGGCGGCACGACCGGCGGGAGCCCCGCGCCGCGTCGACGGTGCCGACTCTCAGCGAGATCAGACGCCCAAACGGCCGGGAAATCCAGCGGCGGCGGTGGGGTGGGAGGCGCGGGAAGGAAGGAGCGACGAGAAAAGAGGCGCGAACCAACGGTTTATGCAAATAGTCGCCGACATGTGGAAGCCCGCCTCGCTTTTCGGTGTGTCCGGCGTCCCCGGAGCGTCCCATGTGGGACGGGGACGGGCTCGAGGCGCCGAACACCGTATCGGGCTGCGCCGGACAAAAATGGGCTTTGAGGGACGCGGCTGGAATGCATTTTTTGTCCGGCGCGCCCTAAATCCCTTTGGGGGACGCGACTGGAGATGCTCTAAGGTGGCATGCTCCGAACTGATAACTTTGAGCATCACTGCACAAAAGGTGACTGAACTGAAGACTGTCATCATCACTGCGCAGAAGGTGACATTCTCTGAACTGAAGACTATGATCATCGCTGCAGAAAAGGTGTCTCGATCAACTGAGAGGACTGTCATTATTAATTACTGCACAATAGGAGCATAACTTATTTTTTAAAAAAATGTTTAGCGGCTTCGGAGAAAATGGTGGCAGGTTCAAAAGATGTTCACGGGGTCCAATAAATCCGTTCATGGATTTTAAAAAGTTCACCGATTATGAAAAAACTGTTCACAAGTTCAAAATAAATTTTGTGAATTATAGAACTGATTTTAGAAAATTGAAAATGAAATTATCATGTAATTTCATTTTTATTTCCCTTTTCTATTTTCTGTTTCATAAATTATGTGATATTTTTTTGAAATATATTACTCGCTCCAACGTAAATTAATTAACGCGGATTAGAAGTACACTTGTACTAGACATATTATATGATTTTCGCCAATTAATTTGGACTTGAGGGACTAACGTATTATATAAGGTACATGCATATTATTTTTATTAATGTATATTAATTTAGAATATTATTTTTATTTGTATGGAAATTAATATAGAAATGTATAATAAAATTTACAAGAGCACGAGTAACAATTTTCGCAAGTTCGATGAACATTTCTGTGGAGATAAAATGAACATTTTCCATGGACGTTAACAAATGTGTTCTTACTATTATGCTAAGGCTCCGATAAATCTATTCATGTTTCAACAAAAATATGATCATTCCTCTCAACAAAAGAGTTTTCAGGACAACATTATTTTTATAAAAACATAATTTTTTTTTTGAGAAACACAGTACAACGCAGGCGCTCATATACACGCGCATACACTCACCCCTATGAACGCACACACGTACACCCTACCCCTATAAGCACCTCCGGAAGACTGAGCTGACGGATTGGATCTTGAAATTGACGAAGTCACCACAGGCGCCTCGCTGTAGACGGGAACGTCGCCTCCCACTGAATGAATATTCCGCCTTTATGAGACACACAGATGTCAAACCTGGGTTTGTACAATAATCTCATAATAATACATGAGTGACATGACTATTAATTACCCAACACAACTGGATAACCACAAGGATACAGAAGTTGGCAGATTGCCAGACCACAATTGCCGACTAATCTCATGTTCAAAAAAATGAAAATGAAAATAAAAATACTAGATGCTGTTGTTTCCATAGCAAGCTACCACTGATTTTTCGATTAACAGGGGAAAGAAAGAGGGAGAAACAGCCGGAACGCGTAGCGGGCCTGGCCCATACCACGTCTGTCCTTCAGGCGTCGCTAAGAGCGGCGGCGCTCGCTACAACGCGAGCGTACGCCTCGGTGACCCGCGTAGACCCTAGGTCGGAGTTAGCGATGCCGCCGCCGCGAGGAGGAGATGGCTGCACGGAGCAGCACCACCAGCCAGCGACCGTCCACCGTGCCCGTGACGAGGACGCTCTGTTCCATGCGCCGCCGGTTTGTGTTCTATCTCCCAGCACGGCTTCCATCCAAGAACGGGAAATCAATCGACGACCTAAGCCACCCATCTCTTCCTCCGTTTGTAGAAGAAGCAGAAGCAGGATCATCGGCGCGCGGCGAGCATCCACGAAGACGTCCTCATCGACATCCTGTCGCGGGTGCGTTACAGGTTGCTCTGCCGCTTCAAGTGCGTCTCCAAGGCATGGCTCACCCTGTGCTCTCAACTCGACCTCCACAACAGGTCACCGCAGAGGACCGTGTCTGGCTACTTTGGCAGGAACATCGGCGAGGCCTTCAGCTTCCATGATTTGATGGCGGGCGATGGATACCATCCTCCTCTAATGGATCCCACTCTCGCTTTCTTCGGCAGCTACCAACGCATCGACGTCGAGCAATGCTGCGGGGGCGGTCTTCTCCTCTGCAAATGCTGGCAGTCACGTTCTGATGAAGACAAATACAGTTATGTAGTGTGCAATCCCGCGACCGAGAAGTGGACCGTGCTGCCTCCTATAGAATTCTCGGACACCTCCCCGGATGGTCGCCATACCGTGGAAGGTCGCCTATTTGATGTAAACAAGGCCCATCACAAATTGGGTTTCGATGCGCTCAACCCATCCAGATTTGTGGTAGCTGTGGGCATGGATACTAGTTTTGACGAAGTCAGAGAAGTGGCCATCTACTTTCGGAAACTGGACGATGGACTTTCATGGAGAGCCAGTGGCCCCTTCCGAAACCGTATTGGAGGATTGTGCCGATGAGGCTATCTTCCTAAATGGCTCCATGCATTTCCCTACCAGTTCGGATTCGATGGTAACCGTGGACATAGAGGGGAAGGTCTCGAAGGAAATTAAAATGCCAAACATCCATGGTTCAGTCACAATTGGACAGTCTCAGGGCTACTTGCAGTATTGGTGTGTGGGTAATTACCAACTCTCTATTTGGGCTTGAGGACTATGGTAGTGCAAACTGGACCCTAAAGCACACAGCCAACATTTTGGAACTGTTTGGAAAGAATGATCCCGCAGATCACAAGTGGATCGGTGTTGCAATCCATCCAGATCGTGATTTGATTTTTCTTTCAGGCTGTGGGATGACAATATCGTACGCTTTGGATAGTCGGAAAGTGCACGTTATCTATGCTTATAAAGCATTTGTGTTCGGTGTACTATATATACCTTGTTTTGCAAAATGGCCGTCACGGAAAGTACAACTAGCCGACTCATATAAATAATTGATATGGGTCTAATCTTCTTGTTTCGTGGCAATAGCTTGAATATGTACTGACTCTTATATATACTTCAGTATCTCATGGTGCTCGTGTGCACACCTATTTGTGGAATTGGACATGCTGGTTAGCCATAGAGAATTTGTAACTTCCATTTGGTAATGTTTAGTTATAATGTATTAATATATGTGTTTGAAATCCGTTTTATTTCCATTGCCTCATGCAAGTGTATTTAGCGTGCAACATGTTATCATATCCATTGGTGTTAACTATCTATGATGTGCTACTTTTTATGCATTTGGAAGCATTACTCTCTCATTCGTTTTATTTGAAATGTTTACTGTTTTCTAGTAATATGACATTGTGGGTGCCGAAATTTCAATTCGGCTCCTAGGTGCATATGCACCCCCTACGAAAAGACACTAGTAGAAAAAAGTCCTTCCATCCCAACTCATTAGTCCCCAAATACTTTCACCCGGGACTAATGGGGTCTTTAATCCCGGTTCTGCTGGTGAACCGAGACTAATGCTCCACCAACCGGGACTAAAGGGCTATGGTGGGCTGCGGCCAGCGTAGGCTTTTTTAGTCCCGGTTCCTATCCCCAACCAGGACTAAAGGTTTTCCCTGGTTTTTTACTCCCCACGCTCCCTTCACCCCCCCCCCCGGATCGCCTTTTTTGCTTTGTAAAATACAAAAGAAAATGATAGAAAATTTTAAAAATAAAATATTTTCAGAATCTTGTATGTTATGCAACCTGCTATTCGGTTAGCCAAATTTTAGATTCTCAAAATTCCAAATGAAAATACAAAAGCGTGAAGATTTTAGTTTTTGCTATAAATTCTGGATTTTATATATTTTTTATTTTTAAAAATTAAAATTAATAATTGCATCCTGCATAAAGATTACTATTACTTTTACCTAATTTTTAGATTTTCAAATTTTTAGGTTTTAGGTTTGGGAAAAAATTAAAAAAATTAAAAATAATACAAATTAAAAAGTTAATGTTTATTTATTTATTCAATATTATTATTACATCATTACTTTTTTTATTAAAATATTTATTTGAAATTCAAACAATAAAGAAATGTGACATCGACCAACATGTTAATAGGATTGATATGATACTAGTATCACATACATGCGCGCGAAGCATTTGGATGCGGGACGGGATGGAACTCGAAAGTTAAGCGTGCTAGTGCTAGAGTAGTGGGAGGACGAGTGACCGAGCGGAAAGTTTGACCACGAGTAAAGTAATTTGACTAGAGATAAGTGTAGTTAGAGATATAGACTAAACTATGCAAATAACCGAAATAATAGAAATTCTGAAAAAATAGAAAAAAAATAGAGTGGAATTTTTTAAAAAAATAAAATAGGAAAATTCACCTGGGGAGATATTTTCCCCCCGACGCACGAACCCACGCGGATGGACCTTTAGTCCCGGTTCGTAAGCAACCGGGACTAAAGGGGGTGCCTTTAGTCCTGACCCTTTAGTCCCGGTTACACAACCGTGCAACCGGGACTAAAGGCCCTTTTTCTACTAGTGAGTATGTTTCCAAGTGTTAAAAAATTTGAGAAAAAATTGTACATGTACATCTCCATAATATATGTGCGTTCGTCAAGTTTCGCGGAAAACCTATATTTTTGTGGTCTATGTAAAAAGGAGAAAAAATTAGCACCATTTTTTCTTTTACATATCCCACGCGACAAGTCGATTTTTCATGAAACGACTTTGTAAGCGCATAGCAGGTGGAGTACGAGTGAATTTTTGTTTCAAATTCTTTATCATTGTAATATCCTAGGTTTAGAGGCTATAAAATGAGAGAACACCAAAGTGTGCATTGCATTCATGCATAGAAAATCCGGGGAATTTTCGCGCTTTCAAATAAAACTTACCACAATGAATCGAAGTTTCACTTGACTTGCTGGAATTGAAGTAGATCATCAAGTCAAGCGCTATAAACTTCATTGTGATCTTTGCTAAAACCCTGTTTTGGGTAGAGATGATTTGATCTATGGGCTAGATCAAATGGAATTAGTTGTACAACAAACAACACCTTAAGTAAGGGTCAACTACAAGATCTTATAAAAGATATCAACCTGACATTCCTTACAACAACACATGAATAATTATTCAACCATAAATCAAAGAATTAAGGAACTATTCTTTAACTGTCTTTTCGATATCTTTTACTAAATAAATGTTTCTACCATGATTCTCATGGTGTATCTTCAACTACTTTTGTGTGTAATATAATTCAATTCTAAACTTATTAATAAATAAGGTAAATCACAGGGTCTAAAGTGCATAAAGGCCACACATTCTTATTTAAATCATAACTTATTAAATATGTGGAATATCATAAAACTAAATACATTTACATTACAAGTTATAGTTCAAACTATTTGAATAAAACTAACCATGAGTATTTTGAAACTCATATGATCATGCCTTGTTGAAATCAAACACCAACTATCCAGAATTTAGGAATAACCTTCAACATTGACCTTTGGACCAATATTATATTATAAATCCAATCAAATATGATATAGTGACTCAACCACCATAATAAAATCATCCACAAGATATTTAGTAACAAATGCCACTTGGCTATCCAAAGATAAATCATATGAGAGGATAAGGATCATGCCACATAGGATGAAAATATCTACATGACTTGCACTCCAAGCTATGCCACCTCATGCTCCAAGGATTGCTATGGATGAGGGCATGACAACCAAGCACCTTACTCATCAAACCAAAACAAGAGTCACCCACCTATGTGTCATGATACTAGAGCTTGCCCAAGCCTATAAAAGGAGCCACACCCTTCATCCATTTGGTCATCTTGTAGCATGATACAAGAAAACAAACACATAGAGCCACTCTGTCAACACCCGGTTTTTTAAGTCCGGATGCCCTATCATATCATACATCGCAATCCCAGGAAGATTGTTTTTGCGAGATATAATAGTAAGTCGTTCAGAGTCATCATTTATTACAACACATAAGGTCTTACATCAATGGATCACATGATCCAATATTACACAAATAGATTGTTCAACAACACACATAAGTAGCGGAAGCGTAGTAGTAGTAGTAGTAGTGGACTCATAATTCCACAGGCAACGCTTGACGTTAGAAGACGATCCTAGTTATCATAGACGTCCTGCTGTCCGTCATCCGGATACTGTTGCTCCTCTTCATAGTCTGGCATTTGAATAGCCAGGGCAAAGCCATGAGTACTTTTGAAGTACTCGCAAACTAATACTAGGTTAAAGCATATTAAGTATAATAAAGGGGTTCTAAGCTCTAAGTTTGTTTGCATAAAGCCAAGTTTTCTTTGAATAAACATTTAATAAAAATCCTCATTATTTAATAGACTAACTCAAGTGGGAACATTAGTGTCATTCCCACAATTCATTTGGGATTCAAGACAATTTATCAATCACCATTATCATTTCAACATAAATCCTGATAACGGAAGTAGTATGGCCCTTCCAACCGTCCGTAACCGCGGACACGGCTATTCGAATAGGTTTAACACTCTGCAGAGGTTGTACTCTTGTGCCACAACTATTGATTTCATCCGTCGAGGATAACCCCGAATCATCGTAACTCAGTACGCGGATCATCAATCATAACCTTTCACTTATATGTCCTAGTATAGGCACCTCTCCCCATGAGCTTGGCCTCCCGGTGAGAACCAACTGTTAACCCGGGAACTGCACAGGGCTTGGATCGTACATTCACCTCATATTCACATCATTCTCGCATACGGAGGCAGCCTCAGCGTAACCCCTATGATGCTTGTTTAGAGGGAACCCATACTAAAATACACAAGTTTCTAGTTAAGCCCTACCCATAATCAGGTATTGTGGGGGTACTTGTATAATTGGAAAGGTATCGCATTCAAAACCATATCAGGTTTATATCAAAAATCACCATCTTCTCTTGGTCATATTCCAAGGTTTCAATTTCATATCAAATCCACTTGTTCCCATCTAGAGTAGTCAAATTTTAATAATTTAGCAATAGCAACTATATGAGGGGTGCTATCTAGCTTGAGTAGTGTTCATCTAAACCAAGTATTGTTCTATTTTACACATGGTGATTCATAAATCAAAAGTACTTTGAAATAAATAAACCAAAGTAGAATTTAAATAAAAACATGGGATAGGTAATACATAAAAGGTAAAATTGTGATGATGCCTTTGCTCTTGTAGAGCTAAGCATTTGTATTTAGCAAGGGTTAGCTTGCCTTGAGCTGAGTAGTGATCAAAGTGCTCTTCCTCTTCTTGGGAGTAGGCCTCCTCCTCTTGGTAATCCTCGTTACTAGCGTCTATATACGAATACGAGGTATAAATACTAAATCAAACTCATATGCTAAACTAGGAACACTCAAAGAGTTCACACTCTATTCCTATTATCAATCAAACATGGCATGGTGAGTTATTTGATGATTTCTTATTTATTAGAAAATTAATTTCCTCTCATTATTCCTATTTCTTAAATTTCAATATGTAGATCCTTAAAGAAATTCATTTCTTCTCTTTACTTCATAATAAGATTTAATCTCTTCATATAATAATCAGGTATGAAATATAGGTTGACCCAAGTCAACATTTCATATCTATTATATGTGAGTATCATTTAATTGAAGTGCTACACTTCACATGTTGTAATACTATTATTTTAAATGCATTAAAATCTCTAAGTAATACTTATCAGGGGTTCTTTAGCCTAGGTCATTCCCCCTGGTTATATTACTTAGGATCAAGATTTAAATGAGAGAGTAGCTCTCATACTATTCATTAAATTTAAATTCCAAGTTTAATTGTTCTAGAATTCACTACATAGCTATCTTATTTGATCTAGTCCATGATCATACACATAACATGGCTATATTATTGCATAATCAATTAGAGGACATCATTTGTGATTTATTAGAATTGGAATCAACTTAAAATCATTTATAGATTATTTCTAGTAATTATTTGAAGTTAGAAAAGGCCCTGCCTTGTTATTTTTGTCATTTAAAAATTAATACGAATTTGGACATGAGGCCAGTGGCATTAGTTAGATAATTTCGTGAGCTTTCCAATGATATAAAATTTGCTAGATTTGGTTTGGCAGATTTCAAACTATTCAAATTTTACTAAACTATCTGCAGCACAAATCAAATTAAGTTTAAACATTTATTTGAATTTTGGGCCTGGGCGGGAAACGTAAATGGGCTCAAACGATTTAAACAGCACGGCGCGGCCCAGCAATGCAACGGGTGCGGTTGGGCTGCGCTGACAGGGTGGGGGCCACCAGTCAGTGCCACGCCACACGCCGAAGCGGTACGAGTGAGATAGGCCGTTGGATTAGATCGTCGATCTACGGTGTGTGTGCGTCGTCGTCCCCGGCGGGATTCCGGCGAACTCACAGCGCCAGTAGGGGGTCGGAGGGCTTACCAGGCCGTTGCAGGTCTCTGGCAAGGTGCGCGGAGAAGCGGTCGTCGATGAGGAAGCTACTGGCGCAGTTGTGGCGCTCGGGGAGGCGTCAATTGAAGCAGGGCTTCCGCGGGCTCCGGCGGACTTGAGCTCGCGATTCGAGCAGCTCCGGCGAGCTCTGATGAAATTGGTTGTGGAGGAGTGATCAGTGAGGAGAGTGGAGCAGATGGTGTGAAGATAGCGTCCAGGAATGGCCTCTATTTATAGCGTCGAGGTGTGCCGCGGGGTGCTGCAAGGGCACGGCCATGGCGTGGCTCCTGTGGTGCGTAAAAGGGCAAGGCGAGGACGGCTACGGCTAGGCGGTGTCCTGGCGATGCTCAACCCGTATTGGCGCAGAGAAAAGGGCGACGGAATGGATCGGGCGCGTGTGATGAGTGCCACGGTACCCGCGGTACTCCACCGGCGAGGACGACGGTGACAAGGCCCTGGGCGGTGCTTGAGCGTGTCTAGCGCGTAGGGTGAGTGGAGTGGCTAGTCGACGCGGCGGTAGGGATGCAGGGCGAGGACGATCGCGCTCGAGTGCACGGCGTCCTGGCGCGCGCCAGAGCGCGGTGACCACGGCATGGGCACGGTACTGGCATGGTTTTGGCATGGCTGTTCTGGCCAATGCCAAGCCTTGGCGTCGCTCATGCGTGTACCGTTCGATTCCTTGAGTGACAAAGAGGCTCCAGGACAAGGGCACGGGTTAAAATGTTGGCTGGTGGTGGAGATGCCAAAGTGGCCGGCATGGTGTAGCTTTGCATAGTTTAGGGTTTTTCCTTGGCTTTAATCGACCATGCAGGTACTGGGCTAGAGGCAGGGGGTGTAGAACTAGCTAATGATCACCATTGCAAAGTGGTTTAGTGAAGAATCCACTGGACAAAGGTGTGTAACACCATTTGGAAACTATGCCTGCCACCTGTTCGACATAATGGCCGCAAGAGATTTTTCTTTGAATTTTGCAGATCTTTTTGGTGAATCTCTTTTATATAATTAGAGTGAAGTATTGGTGGTGGTGATACTCATTTTGGAACAGAATTGCAAAGTTTCAAATTTGAGATGATCTTCTTTTTATTCTCAGATCCTCTTTTGTCAATTTAATTCTGGTCAACCTAGTCAACTCTAGCCATGGTGGTCAACATGAAAAGTACTCACCTTGACATGGTCTTGGATGACATGGCTTTGGTTGACAAAGTTTAGTTTAGGTTTTAAGAAATACAGGGGTGCCAAGTGGTGAAGAAAATATTTTTCACCCAAGTGACCATTATCACATGTATGAAGATTTCTTGATTTCTCTTGATTTGATTCATGATCCAAAGATGCAATTGTGTTAGTTTATCATATTGGAACATTTTAGCAGCAAGGAAACAAGCAATTATGGCCTTGGTGAAAGATTTGCATTTCTACATAATGTGTATGTAAGTGATGAATGGGTTTTTCCCATTTTCTTGACTTCTCCTCATTTTAGGGTTTTGTGATCTTGATTAGGGTTCACATAGCAATAGATCAACAATGCTAACACTCATCATGGCAATAGCACAAAAGAAAAATCACTTAAATGCACAAAACTATATGTGGCACTATATGCATAGAAAAGTTTTTGTTTATTGCAATTTTTGAGTAATTGAACTCTCACTTGCTTTATTATTGTGGAAAACTTGGGATGTTACAAACCCTTCCCCCTTACAAAAGATCTCGTCCCGAGATCTGGAAGAAAACTAGGTACTAAAGAGATTGGGGTATTCAGTCTTCATAAAGTCTTCTCTTTCCCATTGTTTTTCATGTATCACAACTCAGAAAATGTTTGAAGGCACCTGATGATCCCATTACACATGAAGAAATAGAGCTACAATCAGACTTAACGTATGTGGAGAAGCCTGAAAAGATTTTGGAAGTACAGTGGAAGAAGTTAAGGAATAGAGCAATCAAATACTGCAAGATACAATGGCAACATCATCCTGAACGAGAAGCAACTCGGGAGACCGAAGAAGAGCTCGGGAAGTCCTACCCCGAGTTATTCGGTACCAATCTTAACTTCGGGACGAAGTTTCGTTAGGGGAGGG